>NC_092721.1:90376471-90630013 GCF_047496885.1 Scyliorhinus torazame
CAGACCTTGATTCACCACACTTAATTGTTTTTTATGGGTTTGGGGAGCTTCTCCTCGGTCAAGCCCACACTTAGAAATGTTTTCAGCAGTGGGGAACTAAACTCGCTGGCCAGACTGGCTCCTCAGAGAGCGGGGCACCATGTAGAAGTGGTGCGCAAATCTTGAAATGAGGTTGAGGGTCCTCCACAGCCCCAACCATGGACACTGCCATCCTGCGCAGACATGGGCATCACCCCCTCCCTCCCTATGTGAACACACCCCACTATGGGATCGATGGGGGCACCCCCACCTTTAGGGTCTCACCCTTTCAAGCCCCCACCCTTTCAGGACCCCCCCATCACTCTTTCTTTAAGAAGCTCCTTCATACCCCACTTCACTCCCCTCCTTCATACCCCTCTTTCATGGGCATGGATCCCTCAGGCCCCGGACTATTGGCAGCAATAACCTGGCACTGCCAGCTTGGTTCCCCTAACACCCTGGCAGCACTAACCTGGCACCCTGGCACTGCGAGCTTGGTTCCCCTAACACCCTGGCAGCACTAACCTGGCACCCTGGCATGATGCGTGATCCAGATTGTGTCAGTGCCACGGGCTGGGTGGCTTGCGTGCGATTTTGTGCCCGGCACGAAACCTGATGCTCCTGGCGCAATGAAATTGGCACCTGACGCAATGTGATGGGAAAATCACAACCCATATCTCTTTCAGTTATGCATACAGAAATATAAACTTGATAACTGGTGTGGCACCAAGATACCTGTATGGCATCTGTTTGGAACTACCTTCTCTGTTAGGAGCTCATTGTGACGACTTGAACCCTAGCTCCTAGCACCATGCAGACTGCTGATGAAACTTCTACTGAAAACGTAGCATGACTCAAACTTCTGCCAAGCCTCAGAACAGAAGTTGAATTAAATAGTGAGATGAAGGGGACTGACCAGCAGATTAAAGAGTTACCCTGGAACACTCTAACAGGGCCTGTCATGAAACTGGCCATTCACATCTGAACCCTTTGTTAGCTTTAAACCAATGTCTACTCTGATGCTAAAAATTGAACTAAGCCAGACTGCCCAGCAGATGTCAGGTTATTGCAGTCTGCAGCTGTGTCGTCTTAGGCCTGAGGTCCTAGATATTCTGACCATTTATATCACTTGAGCCCTTGAATGTGTCACAGCAGTCTCATAGGTTCTGCAAAGTGTGAGCAATATATTCTGTAAATCACAGCCTTTGCAACGAAGAAAGTTTACCCTCCCATGTCTACAGTGTGCCATTCATTCTATCGCATCCATCAATCCACCCACCTGTACTCAGTTCTGTTCAGAAATTGATAATTACTTTCTGACTCTTTTGATCAATAAAGCATGAACTCTCAGACTGAGAATCCTACCCACCTATTTACTATCTGGAGAAGGTCACAAAATTGAGACAGATGTCAAAAAGAAGAAGCTTTGACTGCTCCTTAATCATTCATGTTCAGTCTCGAAACACCTGCTGAATGAGAAAGTGAATTCAGTCACCGTCCGGAAACATCTGTAAAGTGAGGAAAATCGTATCAAGGGAAATTATTGAGGCAAAATACTTTCCAAAGGAACACATTTCAAAGAATTGTTGAGCCTGGATTTTAACTCCTACAGGAGGGCCAAGGTGGATGGTAAACTGCCTCGTCCACCTGCTGTGCAGCCTGAAATAGTGGGAACATGAAATTCAGCTCTGTATTTCAGCTGGTGCTGGCGTTACAGAAACCAGGGGCGAAATTCTCCAGAAACGGCGCGATGTCCGCCGACCGGCGCCCAAAACGGCGCAAATCAGTCGGGCATCGCGCCGCCCCAAAGCTGCGGAATGCTCCGCATCTTTGGGGGCCGAGCCCCAACCTTAAGGGGCTAGGTTGGCGCCGGACGAATTTCCGCCCCGCCAGCTGGCGGAAAAGGCCTTTGGTGCCCCGCCAGCTGGCGCGGAAATGACATCTCCGGACGGCGCATGCGCGGGAGCGTTAGCGGCCACTGACGGCATTCCCGCGCATGAGCATTGGAGGGAGTCTCTTCTGCCTCCGCCATGGTGGAGACCGTGATGAAGGCGGAAGGGAAAGAGTGCCCCCACGGCACAGGCCCGCCCGCGGATCGGTGGGGCCCGATCGCGGGCCAGGCCACCGTGGGGGCACCCCCCAGGAGCCAGATTGCCCCGCGCCCCCCCCCCAGGACCCCAGAGCCCGCCCGCGCCGCCTTGTCCCGCCGGTAAGGTAGGTGGTTTAATCTACGTCGGCGGGACAGGCATTTTAGCGGCGGGACTACGGCCCATCCGGGCCGGAGAATCGCGCGGGGGGGCCCGCCAACCGGCGCGGCGCGATTCCCGCCCCCACCGAATCTCCGGTGCCGGAGACTTCGGCAACCGGCGGGGGCGGGATTCACGCCAGCCCCCGGCGATTCTCCGACCCGGCGGGCGGTCGGAGAATCTCATCCCTGGTGTGCCACTGATTGAGCTTGGCCACGCCCATCCCATTGATGGGTCAGCTGGGGTCTAATGGTTTCCAGAGAACGGCCTGGGTGGGCACCCAAATAACCAGAGGCTCTGTGAACACTTACAGGACACAGTGAGCAGGCAGCAGAGTGAGCAGCCAGGGGTCTATAAGTAGTACCAGAGGGTTGCATATAAAACAAATCCTACAGCAATGGCAGTCGGAGCAAGGCCACCCCAATCCCGAGCAGGTCACCCCAGTCCACAGACTTGGCACCAAGTTGTTCTCCACTATTCCCCCCAACCCAAGCAGCCCCCACCGCCCACCCTCCCCCCCCCCGCAAGGCTGGCAATTTATGAGAGCTGTTGAAAGTTTCTTACCTTCTCGCTCCCTCTCAACAGCCATGGCGCCCAGGCCTCCTTGCAAATACTTGCGCCAATTTGCACCCGTGTGACATCTGTCTAAGAAGGGCAGAGCATTGTGGAAAGTTGGAACATACTGGGCGTCATTCTCCGACCCCCCAGCGGGTCGGAGAATGGCCGTTGGCCGCCGTGAATCCCGCCCCCGCCGGTTGCCGAAGTCTCCGAAGGGAGAAAAGTCGGCCGGGCGTTAATGTCGCTGCTGCCGCGGAGAATGTCACGGGTCTGCGCAAGGCAGCCGATTTTCGGCCTGCCGATATTCTCCCTTCCGGATGGGCCGAAGTCCCCGTCGACGTGATGACCGTTCACGTCGACGTAAATTAAACCTCCTTTTCATCGGCGTGACCCGGTGCTCCAGGCTCACGCCGACCAGCGTGGAGGTGAGTGACGGCCTGGGGGTTGGCTCTGGGCAGGCAATGGCGTGGCCGCAGTCTGAATGCGTGAGGAGAGGTGTGTCTCGGGTTGTGTGTGTGTGTGTGCGGCGGGGGGGGGGAAGTGGTTAGAGTAGGCTGGGCTCCGGGGGAGTGCCGGGAGGGGGTCCGTGCCGTGGAGGTGGATGGGGGGTCCGTGCCGGGGTGGAGGTCGGGGGGGGTTCCGTGCCGTGCCGGGGTGGAGGTTGGGGGGGGTCCGTGCTGGGGTGGAGGTTGGGGGGGGGGGGGGGTCCGTGCTGGGGTGGAGGTTGGGGGGGGGTCCGTGCTGGGGTGGAGGTTGGGGGGGGGGTTCCGTGCCGGGGTGGAGGTTGGGGGGGGGGTCCGTGCTGGGGTGGAGGTTGGGGGGGGGGGAAGTCCGTGCCGGGGGTGAGGTTGGGGGGGGTCCGTGCTGGGGTGGAGGTTGGGGGGGGTCCGTGCATGGGTGAGGTTGGGGGGGGTCCGTGCTGGGGTGGAGGTTGGGGGGGGGGGTCCGTGCCGAGGAGGGGGATGGGAGGGCAAGTGACTTGGTCCACCTGGCCAGGTGCCAGCCTCCAACAGTTGGACCCATGCGGTCCATGCCACCTGGCTGGGGGGAGGAGTGGATATGGGCAATGATGACATGTCGTCGTTCCCCTCCCCCCCACCAGGCCGTCATGTTTTCAGATCATCCAGCGATGTTGGCCGCCGTGGTGGCAGCCGCTCATGTCTATGTTGCCCTGGATGAGGAGGAGGAGGAGGAGGAGGAGCATGCCAGAGAGGCGGCGCAGGCTGCCGCAGAGGGGCAGGCGACAGCCGCCCAAGCTGGAGGGACACCTGACCGACAGGACGAGGAGTGGGAGGAGGACCTCGCGGCCCCACGGCAACGGAGGCACCCGAGGGCGCCCCGTGTGTACCGGCCCCGGCAGTCATACCAGGACCTCACGGACCGGGAATGCAGGAGGAGACTCCGGATGAGCCGGGAAACCGTGGCACACATCTGCCACCTGCTGGCACACCTGTCACCGCGTGGCACTGGCGGGGGACACCCTCTCCCCGTGTCCGTCAAGGTTACGGTGGCCCTGAACTTTTATGCAACGGGGTCATTCCAGGCACCGAGTGGTAGTGGTGAAAACTGGGGAGAAACACAGAATGGTCGTGGACTACAGCCAGACCATCAATCGGTACACGCAGCTCGACGCGTACCCCCTCCCACGCATATCTGATATGGTCAATCAGATTCCATAGTACAGGGTCTTCTCAACTGTAGACCTCAAATCCGCCTACCACCAGCTCCCCATCCGTAAAGCGCCCATATACTGCCTTCGAGGCAGATGGCCGTCTCTACCAACGTCACCGTGCGGGGTTCGGGGCGGCGTGGCACGATTCGCACGGCGCTGGTTTCGGGGGGGGGGGAGAATCACGTGCGGGGGGTCGGGGTGACGTGGCGCGATTCGCACGGCCCCCCAGCGATTCTCCCACAGGCGGGGGGGGGGGGGCGGGAGAATACCGCCCAGTATTTTCAGTTTTTAATTTTTTCCCCATATATTGTTTGACCTTTTTTCATTTACGTTGCTCTTGTTAGAAATGTAGTCATCCAAAAATATAATTGCAAATACTAAAAGCTTGGAGGGAAATCGTTCAAGGAAAACTGCAGAGAACCTTGCTTTTGTTGAAAATAACGAGAAAACCTTTTCCTTTACTAAATAGGCAAAGGGAATAGAGAGGGTTTATCTTTGTACCTTCTCTCTCCTCCGCAGCTATCTGTGTCTGTGCGTCATACCTGCTCTCAAGAGGGATGTTTGAGAAAGACATTTGCACTCCTGCTCTTTTAAATTTAGCTGACAATCCTCTGGTGAATGTCAATGTGAAATGTTGATGGCTGTACATAACTCGGAGTTTTTAAAGCTCATTGTATATGACCATCGATTACATGTTAACTCATTAACAACAATTTGCAGTGAAAACCTAAATAGCCTAAATTATGCATCGTTACAGGTTTTGCATTAATAAGTGAAGAGAAAAAACTTAACATTAAGACATATATTTTTTTGCAAAATTGACAGTGTATCCCTCAAGAATTACAGTTCACATACAAATGACAAACTATTTTTACCTCAACCCAAAAAGGATATTTCCAAAAATCTTGTGATTTTTAAAAAAATAACCAAAAGCCTGTCGAGGGTAGGGAAGTGATGATAACCCGCAGAGAGCTGAGCGCCAGTGCTCCTCAATCTTCCTTTTTTAATTTAGAGTACCCAATTATTTTTTTCCAATTAAGAGGCAATTTAGTGTGGCCAATCAACCTAACCTGCACATCTTTTTTGGGTAGTGGGGTGAAACCCAAGCAGACACGGGGAGAATGTGCAAACTCCACACAGACAGTGACCCGGGGCTGGGATTGAACCCGGGCCCTCAGCGCCGTGAGGCAGCAGTGCTATCCACTGCGCTACTGTGCCGCCTTGAGTGCTCCTCAATCTATGCCATTGTCTGATCCCGGCCTTTCTGCTGAGTGCTCGCTCACATCCATTTTTAAAAATAAATTTAGTGTATCCAATTAACTTTTTCCAATTAAGGGGCAATTTAGTGTGGCAATCCACCTACCCTGCACATTTTTGTGTTGTGGGGGCAAAACCCACGCAAACACGGGGAGAATGTGCAAACTCCACACGGACAGTGACCAGAGCCGGGATCGAACCTGGGACCTTGTCACCGTGAGGAAACTTTGCTAACCACTTGCGCCATCATGCTGTCCCCCTCGCTCACATCCATCACCTGCACAGGGTGTGCCTGGGGCGGTGGGGGGGAGATGCCTGGAGATATGGGCCAAGGGTTTGGATGTCGGCCCGCATTGCTGAGGAAAGGGACAGAGGCGTCGTACTGGTTGTGCACAAGGGCGTTTATTGTGTTTTACAATTCTCCAATCTCCAGATTGTGCCCCAGAAGCTTGACCACTATTATTTCCCACCGAGGTGCAGGTATTTGTGCTCGGGAAGGGTGGAGATGACAGCTGTGACGCCTCGATCGTGTCTTCCCCGGAGCTCCTCTCTGATATGCTCCTCCTGGGAGGCTGGAGAGGGGGCCACCTGGGAGGAGCCAGCGGCGTCAGATGGAGGATCTGCAGCAGAATAGACATGTGGGGCTGGATTCTCCCAAAATGGGGCTATGTCCCCATGCCGGCATAAAAACACTGGCGTTGCACTCCCCAGTTTCCTGAGAAAAATAAAAGTTGATTTACTTACCTGCAGGGGGGCTAGCAGTGACCCGGGGTGCTTCCTGCAGCTTTGGCTGAAGATATGGGCTCCCAACCGGCCAGACCATGTTAGTTCCACGCCATCGGGAACTCGGCCGGTCAGGAATGGAGGATCGCTGGGAGGGCCTCTGGCAATGGCCCCCAGCCGTGCAGTGTAATTCGTGGACGTGGGGTTATTCAGGGCCCGGAGAATCGCCAGAGCGGCGTCAGGCCCGATTCCGTTGGGAAAGTTTTTTTCTATAAATTTAGAATACCCAATTATTTTTTCCAATTAAGGGGCAATTTTAGTGAGGCCAATCGCCTATCCTGCAGACCTTTGGGTTGTGGGGGTGAAACCCACGCAGACACGGGTAGAACGTGCAAACTCCACACTGACAGTGAGCCAGGGCTGGGATTCGAACCCAGTTCCTCAGTGCCTTAGGCAGCAATGCTAACCACTGTGCCACCGTTGGGAAAGTTGATTCTCTGGCCCCACGCCAAATGCGATTTTGGCGATGGCCTACGGAGAATCCAGCCCGTGGTTAGTGGGAAGGATGGGGCAGTCAGTAAAGCAATAACAACACACGTTTGGCAGGTCCTCCGGGTGGAATCCGGCGGTTCCTCACCTCTGCGGTGTCCGCCAGCTTCTGCTTCGGTGACTGTCTTGTCCTCGGCCACCCCAGTCACCTCCAGGCCCGCTCCTCGAAGGTGGTGAGGATTCTTTAGTCTGGCAGACCTCCGCCAGTCTAGGCCCTCTCCCGCTGATTGTGAGAGAGCTTTTCCAGAGAAGACCGAGGGTGCATCGTTAACCACATGCGTGGTTCACAATGGTGGGTGTGTGTGTGTGAAGGGTGTGTGTTGGGGGGATTGAAGTGTGAGGGAGGTTGAAGGGAGGGTTGGGGTTGCATGGAGAGTTGGTGGGGTGGATGCTTGCGTCGGGGTGGAAAGGTCTCGGAGGTGGGGAGAGTGACGTTGTGTCTACTCACTTGTGCTGCCCGGTGTAAGGCGTTGACCTTTTTCCGGCACTGGAGGCCAGATCTCCTGGTCACACTCCCGGAGCTCACAGCCACCATCACCTCATCCCAGGCGGCACTGGCTGCCCTGTGGCTGACCATCCAAGACCCTCGGGGGAACAGGACATCCATCCTGGCCTCCACTGCTTCTAGGAGACTGCACAGATCTGCATCCCCGAATCTTGGGGCCCGTCTCCTCGGCGCCATTGTTGTGAGCTGGCTGGGGTTGGCTGAGCTAGTGTTGCTTTGTAAATATTTTTTATTCTCCTCCTTTTTCACATTTTCTCCCACATTTACACCCAACAATAAACAATAATCAGTAACGGATGTAATGTCAATCCCCATATCAATAACAACGGTCCCATCATCCCACCAAACCCCAGACATTAGCCCGAATGTTAACATAAACAAATGACAAAAAGGAATCAGGAATCAGCCATCGTCACCATTAACACACACAGCCCCCCTCCCCCAACCCTCCCAGCCCCCAACCCCACTAATGTTCGATGTGATCCAATTCTCGAAAATGCACAATGAATAACGCCCATGAATTGTAGAACCCCTCTATCCTTCCGCTCAGTTCACATTTGACCTTTTCAAGCGTCAAGAATTCCAACAGGTCCCCCCACCATGCCAGGGCACAGGGTGGAGATGTTGATCTCCACCCTAACAGGATCCACCTTCGGGTGATCAATGAGGCGAAGGCTACAACATCTGCCTCCGCACCCGTTTCCAATCCCGGCTGGCCTGACACGCCGAATATGGCCTCCGAGGGCCCGGGTCCAGTTTCCCATGCACCACTTTAGAGATTACCCGAAACACCTCCTTCCAGCAATCCTCCAGCTCTGGACAGGAGCAAAACATATGAACATGGTTTGCGGACCCCCCCCCCCGCAACGTTCACACACATCTTCTGCCCCCTCAAAGAGCCGGCTCATCCTCGCCCTTGTGAGGTGTGCTCTGTATACCACCTTCAGCTGTATCAGCTCCAACCTCACACACGAGATGGAGGCGTTCACCCTCCGAGCACCTCACACCAGAACCTCTCCGCCATATCCTCTCCCAACTCTTCCTCCCACTTTGCCTCGATTCCTTCTAGCGACGCCTGTTGTGATATGCATCACTGTAAATACACAAGGGGGTTAATGTGAATACATTACGACTAGGTAAACACTAGAGGGAGCACCAGAGACGTCATGACATGCAGACATACAACTAATGAACACATAGAATAGGACACGACCAATGGGCAGTCAAGATACCCAGAGGTGACACTACCACAAGGGGGCATTACACAACCCATAAGGACAGGGCACACATGCTCTGTCTCTTTCCACAGGCGACACTTAGAGAGTAGGACAGGGGCAGATCAGAAGCATCACACCCACCACGTGGCTTAGAGCAGACTGGTTAGTTAGACTGAGTTACTATAGCAAGATTAGCAGGAGAGTCAAACTCATAGAGAACTGTGAACATAGAACATAGAACTGTACAGCACAGTACAGGCCCTTCGGCCTACGATGTTGTGCCCAACTAGTCTGAAACTAAGGTCAAATCAACCTACTCCCAATCATCCTAGTGCACTCCACATGCATATCCAATAACCGTTTGAAAGTTCCTCATCCGTTACTGAGGAACTCCCCAGAGACACCGGGCTGAATAATACAGTGACAAGTTGATGACAAGTAGACAGCATTCCAGCTTCCAGTCCTGACATCAGACTACACCAGATAAAATGTTAATTGCCACAAATTAACAGGCAGGGTAGGTGATTGGCCTTTATCCCGGCCAATGAGTGCTGACAGGTGGGAGGCCCGGTTTCAAACTGGCATAATAGTATTGGAGATGCCACCAGGCATTGTCATGCCCAGATTACATTCAGTGCTGTGGGAATTGCTCCTGATCTGCGAGTGTAGTATTCAGGTCACAGTGGGGCTTTAGGTCTTTCAGAGAAATTTCTGACATGGTGCAAATGGTTCAATAAATCACATTGAACTTATTTCAAAGTCTGGAGTATCTTTTGGTCAAAGCTGCATCGAGTTGCAGCCTGTGTTATCCCAGAGTACATAACACAACAGCGCCTTCTCCTCCTCCAAAATAACCCCGTAAACCACCGATACTACCCCCTTCTCCAGTCCCCCTGTCGTCAGCACCTCCTCCAGCAATGTGGACGCCGGCTCTACTGGGAAGTTCTGTATCTCCTTTCTGGTAAAGTCTCAAACCTGTACGTATCTAAATATTTCCCCCTGCTCCAGCCCATACTTCGCTTCCAGCTGCTTCAATCCCGCAAGAAATAAATCTTTTAGTGTCCTAATTCTTTTCTCCTCCATCTCCGAACATTTCCATCCCACTTCCCTGGCTCAAATCTATGGTTCCCCCGAATCGGTATTTCCCTTGACCCTTCCCCCAACCCAAAGTGCTGTCGAAACTGCCTCAAAATTCTCAACGAAGTTATTACTACCGGACTCCGAGTATCCCCCCGGCTCGTCGGGAGCGGCGCTGTCGCTAGCGCCTTCAATCCCGACCCCCTGACCAAATTCCCCTCCATTCTGACCCATTGGGAGTCAGCCCTCTGACCCAGCCCCGTATCTTCTCCATATTCGCCGCCCAGTAATAATACATCAGGTTTGGAAGACCTCAACCCCTGCCTGCCTGCCTCTCTGAAGTAGCATCTTTTTAATTCTGGTCACCTTTCCTCCCCATGTGAACGAGGTAATCATCCCTTCAATCTCTCTAAAAAATGCCTTTGGCAGGAAAATTTACGGCATTGAAAAATAAACAGGAATCGAGGCAGCACATTCATTTTAACCGCCTGTTCCCGACCCGCCAGTGACAGAGGGAGACCATCCCACTTGCCAGATCAGCTTTCACCCTCCCCACCAAACGAGAAATGTTGTACCTACGGAGCCCCCCTCCAATCTCGGGCAACCTGCACCCCCCAGGTATCTAAAGTGAGTCCCTGCCTTACAGAATGGCAGACCCCCACCCACCCCTGCCGCCACCCTTGGCCGAGACACCACAAAATACTCACTCTTGTCTAGATTTAATTTGTACCCTGAGAAAGACCCAAACACCCGAAGCAGCTCCAGTATTCCCACTATTGACACGCTTGGTTCCGACACGTATAATAACAAGTCATCGGCATATAAGGACACCCTATGCTCTCCCCCCCCACCCCTGCCCCCCACCGCACTATCCCTTTCCATACCCCCAAACTTCTTAATGCGTTGGCCAACGGCTCAATCGCGAGTGTAAACAGCAGGGGGGGACATAGGACATCCCTGCCTAGTCCCACCGTGGAGAGGAAAGTATTCTGCCAGTACCTTCGCCAATATCTTTGCGTCCACGTTTAAAAGTGATATGGGCCTATACGATGAACATTCCGTCGGATCCTTATCTTTCTTAAGTAACAGGAAAATCGATGCCTGCCCCAATGTTTGTGGTAACCCCCCTTCCCTATCACCTCCTCAAACATCCCCACCATTAGCAGTACCAGCTTATTTTTGAATTTTTTATAATATTCCACCGGAAACCCATCCGGCCCTGCCACCTTCCCCGACTGCATCCTCCCAATCTCATCCTTTATCTCCTGCTCCACTATCGCCCCTTCTAATGTAACCCTGCCCCCTCCCCTAACCTCGGGTACTCCAGCCCATCTAGAAATTCCTGCATCTCCCGGACTCCCCCAAATGGCTCTGACCTGTACAATCTCTCATAGAATTCCTTAAAGACCTTGTTAATCTGATCTGGAACTACCACCAACATTCCTGCCCTGTCCCGCACCTGGACAATTTTCCTTGCCGCTGCTTCCCTCCGGCCTTCTCTCCATGTTCGTAAACTGCCCCCCTCGTTCTCCTCAATTGACGTACCGCCTTCCCGGTAGATAGTCGGTCAAAGCTCGCCTGGAGTTCCTTCCTCTTTTCCAACTGCGCTGGATCCCTATCTTCTGCATATCTCCTGTCTACCTCCAGCATTTCATCTATTACCCTCTGATGGTCCAACTTCTCCCCTTTGTCTAGCTTAGCGATGAACGAGATCATGAATGTGCCTTTAAAGCCTCCCAGACACCGCCTTTGACATCTCACCCATGCAGTTAAAACCTACATATGCCTCGATTACTTTTTCAATTTTGTCACAGAACCCTCGGCCCCCAACAGTCCCGCTCTAACTTCCACCCTGGTCTCTGTACCACCCCCTTCTCCAGTACCATATCCACCCAATGCGGAGCATGATCTGATACTGCAATTGCCGAATACTCCGACCCTTTAACCCCAGCCAGCAGCGCCTTTCCCACCATGAAAAAGTCAATCCGCGAGTATACCTTATGGACTGCTGAGAAAAACGAGTACTCCCATTCCCTCGGGTGCAGAAACCTCGAAGGGTCCACCCCTCCCATTTCCACCATTAGCCCAGCCAGCGCTTTCGCCCCCCCCGACGGGACCAGCGAGCGCGGCCGTGACCTGTCCGATTTTGGCTCATGCACCAAGTTCCAGTCCCCTCCCCACTATCAGTTCGTGTGTGTCCAAGTCGGGGATGGCCCCACACACCTCGCGAATCCCATATCATCCCAATTGGGATCATGCTCACTTACCAGCGCCACTAGCCTCCCCTCCAGCGCCCCTGTCACAATCACATACCTACCCCACTGATCTGCAACCACATCCTCCATCTGGAAGCGTACTCTTTTGCTGACCATTACCGCTACCCCTCGAGCTCTTCCGTCAAATCCAGAATGAAACACCTGACTAACCCAGCCCTTTTTAAGTCTCACCTGGCCCTTCACCCTCAGGGGTGTCTCCTGCGGCATTGCTACATCGGCCTTCAAACTTTTAAGATGCGCAAGCACTCGTGACCTCTTGGCTGGGCCTCCCAACCCACTCGTGTTCCACGTGACTATCCTAACTGGGGGTCTCTCACCCCCCCCCACCCTTCTTATCCACCATCATCATACCACCGGGCCCTGCCCCATGAGCCTGACTCGTCCCTTTCCACTATTAACATCGAAACCCCTCCCCCTCCCAGAATCCCCCCCTGCACTTCCCCTCAAAAAAATCTCACCCAGTATCGATCCTCCCCCCCACTTGCTCGCCTCGTAGGCCCATCGAAACCTGTTGTCCAGGCTCCAATGTCCGCAGGAGCAAGTGCTGCTTAAGTGCTGCTTGACTTTGTTAGCGGGGGCGCTGGCGAGCACGGTCCCGGTGAATCGCTGGTGAGCCTTCATTTGCAGTGAGAAGCTTGTGCAGCCTTGTTAAGTGGACCAATTAATGTTGAAAAGAGTTGCCAGCCTAACTGGGCGGAGCGCCGGGAAGCTCGTGGCAGTTCCCACTCGCTGCCACACTTAGAAACCTTTCCGGAGAATTGCGTCCAAAGTCTGCTTTTGTGTGTGTTTGGCGGGTTGTTGCTCAGTGGCTGAAGTGCCGAGAATCACACCACTATTCAACAGCATTTGCCATTATTTTAGACCTCGGGGAATTCTTCCCCGCCGAGGCCACATTTTAGTTGATTCCCTGCTGGTGAACTGATCTCGCAGATTAGGCTCTTTCTGAATGGCAGCCCCAATTCCGCACCATTTCAGCCCCCTCCCTGCTTTATTTACGTCCCCTTCACCCCCACAACCTTGTTGACGCCCCTGGAAACACCATCACCCCCTCCAATGGCAAGGTCCTGCCAGGCCTGACTCCTAGCAGTGCCAGCCTCGCACCTGGGCACCCTGGTACTGCCAGCCTGGCATCCTGGCAGTGCACCTGGTGCCAAGGTGCCAGGGGTACCTGCCCTGTCCTCGACTACCGGGAGTCTCTAGTGGCCTGCGAGACCCCCCGAGGTGCCGTCACGCCTGGTCCATGTTTGTGGAAACCAGTGCTAAATGGCGCCATGGCAAGATCTCGCAGGCTCGAATGTTGACTCTCGGGTGCCAGGTGAATTAGGTATTTGAATGAGCCCATTGGCGCAATCCTGATCACGCCAGGCGGAGCAAGTCAGCTGACTCGCGGTCAACCTGGCGCTCAGCGCGGAGCCCGATTTAGGGCTCTCTCGTGATTCAACTGCTGTGCCCGGATCTGCCCGAGCGCAATGCAGTTGCCAAATCACATCCGTTAACTATTTCTTTCTCAGCTTCCTGTGATGGGGATGTGCTGTGTAGTCACACCTCACGTGGCTCCTCCAGAACACAGCACAACAGGCACTTTTGGCCAAATGCAGCCCGGAAAATCGGACTCATTCGTTCCCTCACCCACAAAGGCAGAGATGCAGCAGTTCGAGAGGCTGCAGGGAAGTCAAAGATGGCGGAAAAAGGCAGGAGCAGCGAGCGAGTGGGTCAGCAGACCCACGAGGTGAGAGGTCCCTGGTCACCCCCGAGAGAGGGAGACCGGTGACCCAGACAGCGGACTCCCCTCTCCCACCTGGAGATGGTTGGAAGACGTTCCTAACTAAGGAACTGACCACAATGAAAGATGAGATCAAGGTTGAGATCCAAACAGTGGTCAGGGCGGCAGTTGCGGAGGCGTTGGTCTCCATGGGAACGAGGCCGGAGGCCCAGGGGAGAATGATCCAAGAACTCGAAAAAGTATCGACAGACCAGAGTGACCGTATCGTCGCCTTGGAGGCCGAGATAAAGAGGTTGGTGGTGACCCAAGGGAGCATGAAAGGGAAAGTCGAGGACCAAGACAACCGATCCAGGTGATAAAACATTTGAATAGTGGGCCTGCCAGAGGGCATTGAGGACAGAGACTCAACCGACTACACGACCCAGATGCTGGACAGTCGTCGGCGATCGACAGGGCACACAGGTCACTCCAACCAAAGTCCAAGGCCAGGGAGCAGCCGTGGGCGATAATAGCCAAGCTGCACAGGTACCAGGATTGGGAGAGGATCCGGCGTTGGCTCGGCAGACCAAAGCGAGCAGTTGGGAAGGATACAGAATAAGGGTATAACAGGACATTGGGCGGACTTGGCAAAGAGCAGGGTCAAAGTCGGCCCTGTACAAAAACAATGTTAAATTTGAGATGTTATTCCCAGCCAAGCTCTGGGTGACATAGCAGAATAAGGAATCATTATTTTACCACCTGGCAGAGGCCGTACGAACGGACTGGACAAAAGGCGAACGAGGAGGAAGATGCAGAGAAAAAGTGATGGACGTGGATGTCATGATATGCAGACATACAGATAATGATATACAGACTGGCACAGACAGGCAGCTAATGAACACAGAGAACAGGACATGACCAATGAGCAGGCAGGACACTCAGGGCTGGTATCTCACTATAAAAGGCACGAGGCACTCACACTCCTCCTCTTTCCACTGATGAACATCTACAGAGTGAGCCAGGGTGTATGTACAGTATCACACCTCCAGCACGTGGCTAAGAGCTAGTTTGGTTCAGTCAGACAGAGTAACCACACTTAGGTTAGCAGAGAGTTGAACTCATAGAGAACTGTGCTAACTGTGCTACTGGTTCAATAAATCAGATTGAAGTAACTTCAAGGTCTGGAGTATCTTTTGGTTAAAGCTGCATCCAGTTGCAGCCTGTGTTATCCCAGAGAACATGACACATCAATGGACAACATTCGTGTGGGACAGCACTGCCACCTATGAGTAAGTGAACTAGCTCATGGAGAGGAAGGGGCGAGGGCTGCAGAGCACAGGGGAGGGTGAGGAGGATACAGAGAGGACAGCAACGGAATGGGCAGAGGAGAGGGTCAGAGCAACTTCAGGAGGGGGGCCACCACACTAACGGGGAAAACTAGCGCTGGGAAGCATGAGAGAGACGGGGCCACGGCGCAGCTCCCAGCGGGGAGAGGGCATATGGCCGGGGGGGAGGGGGGGTGGAAGCACATGGAAGGGGGGAAAGGGAGGGGGCAAGTAGAAAGCGGGGCACAAGGGGGAGGCAGGGGAGGTTTGAGCAGGGGATAGAGGGGGAATCGAGACCAGGGGGGGGGGGGGGGGACATAGCAATAAGGAAGGCAAGGGCTCTAGATTGGCTTCAGCACATCAGATTCGGGAACATGGAATAAAATGGCACCATAAGCAGCCACATAGGAGTGTCCCTAAACAAAGGGAGAACCGGAGTGCAGGGGCTCACCCACGTGGAGTACACACAGTTGGTGGCCGTGTTGGGTGCCACCTGGACAAAGGGAAACCCCAGTCGCAGGGGCCCGATCTCATGGTGAGAATGGTGACCGTGACCATTTTTGATGGTGCGCTAACAAAGGAAAACTCCGGAGTGCAGGGGCGCAAACACCAAGTCACTATGGTTGATCCCGCAGGAAGAGGGGGGACAGCAACACCCCACGAGGATAGTTACCTGGAACGTTGGGGGACTTAACGACCCAGTGAAAAGATCCAGAATCTTCGCCCACGTGAAAAGTACGAAAGCCGTCGTAGTCTTCCTCCAAGACACGCACCTGAGGGAGAAGGACCGGCTACAGGTAAGGAAGGGCTGGGTGGGACAGACCTACGATTCATGTTATGGAACGACAGCCAGGGGGCTAGCAATCTTGATATGCAAGAGGACAGTGTTCACTGTGGTGATATACATCACTGTAAGTACACAAAGGGTTAATGTACATACACTACACCTAGCTAGACACTAGAGGGAATACCAGAGACATGACACACAGACAGTCAACCAATAGGTCAGTAAGATAGGACACGACCAATGGGCAGTCACGATACACACAGAGGTGACACTACCACAAGGGGGCATTACACCAACCCATATAAATGGACACATCACACATGTTCAGTCTCTTTCCAGTGGAGACACTCAGTGAGTACAGACACAGGGTTGATTGAACATCACACCCACCATGTTGGATGTAGCAGACTGGTTCGTCAGTCTGAGTAGCTATAGCAGGATTAACAGTAGAGTCGAATCCAAGTAGGAGAATTGTTAAAAGTTTAAAAAACGTGTTAAAGCTATCTCCAAGTCTGAACCTTCCTTTGTTAGAGTGCACATCAAGGAAGCAGCTTATGCTACGTCAAGAGCAGAACAAAACATTCACGGCGGCAAAGGCAGTTACGGACAACATCATGTTGTGGTCATTAAAAAATATACTGCAGTCAAACCTCAGGAAGTCTGTCGTTCAAAACCCAGATCGAGCCAATCTTTCCTCACCGAGAGTATCTACTGTTGCCTCATATGGGAACAGCTTGGGCGGGATTCTCCGACCCCCAGCTGGGCCGGAGAATCGCCGATGGACGGCGTGAATCCCGCCCCGCTGCCCCGACACCGGCTGCCGGATCCTTCCCGGTACTCAGCCCAGTTAGGCTGGCAACTCTTTTCAACATTAATTGGTCCACTTAACAAGGCTGCACAAGCTTCTCACTGCAAATGAAGGCTCACCAGCGATTCACCGCCCCCCCGCTAACAAAGTCAAGCAGCACTTAAGCAGCATTTGCTCCTGCGGACATTGGAGCCTGGTTAGCAGGTTTTGATGGGCCTACGAGGCGAGTGGCAGTGGCCCCCACGACGATCCTCCGCTCTGCAATGGACCAAGTGGCCGCCCGTTTTCGGCCAGTCCCTCCGGCGTAAATCAAACAAGGTCCTTACCGGTAGCACCTGGCTGTGCGAGCGGCCTGCGGAGTCCTCGGGGAGGCGCGGGGCAATCTGGCCCCGGCAGGTGCCCCCACGGTGGCCTGGCCCGCGAATGGGGCCCACCGATCCGCATGCGGGCCTGTGACGTGGGGGCACTCTTTCCCTCTGCGCCGCCCGCTGTAAACGTCCGCCATGGCCGGCGCGGAGAAGAAACCTCCTGGGCATGCACTGGGATCACGCCAGCATACGCTGGCGATCCTGCGCATGCGCCAGCTCGCACTGGCCGGCAGAAGTCCTTCGGCGCAGGTTGGCGTGGTGACAAGCCCTTCCGCGCTGGCTGGCGCAGCGCCAATCCCGCTGGAGCCGGCCTAGCCCCTGAAGGTGCAGAGGATTCCGCACCTTCCGGGCGGCCCGACGCCGGAGTGGTTCACGCCACTCCTCGGTGCCGGTACAGCCCGACCCGCCGGGTAGGGGAGAATCCCGCCTCTTATGTGCGGGATTCTCCCAGCCTCATGCCGGGCCGGAGAATCCCCGCAACTGCGCCATGCCACCCCAAAGCTGGCACGTGATATTCCGCAGAGCGGAGAATCGGCGCCATTGGCACCGGCGCGTTTGGCGCGGCGCTGGCCGCGGGCCGCTCCATGCGGCCGGGCAGCCAATTCTCCGGCCCGTATGGGCCGAGCGGCCGCTCTAAAAAGGCAGAGACCCGCCGGCGCCATCCTCATCTGGTCGCAGCCGGCAGGAACCCTGCGCGCAGGGTCGGGGGACCACCTGTGGGGGAGGGGGGGGTGTTGCTCCGACCCCGGGGGGGGGGCCTCCGATGGGGCCTGGCCCACGATCGGGGCCCACCGATCAGCGGGCCGGCCTCTCGCTCCCCGGGCCTATTATCTTACGTGCCGGCCCCTGAACTCCCGTGCCATGTTGCGTCGGGGCCGGCACGTTGAGGGAGGCC
Source organism: Scyliorhinus torazame (assembly GCF_047496885.1). Taxonomy (NCBI): domain Eukaryota; kingdom Metazoa; phylum Chordata; class Chondrichthyes; order Carcharhiniformes; family Scyliorhinidae; genus Scyliorhinus; species Scyliorhinus torazame. Next base: position 90,394,455 of record NC_092721.1, read on the forward strand.
ACCGCACATGCGCGGGTTGGCGCCGGCGCCACTGCGCATCTCCTCATTGACGCCGGCGCCACTGTGCATGCGTGGATCCCGCGGCGCATAGTTCGCGCCAGGATGGGAGGCTGGAGCAGCGTGAACCTCTCCAGTGCCGTGCTGGCCCCCTGTAGGGGCCAAGATCGGTAGTCCCTGTGACGGCGTTTCCAAAGGCGTGGACACTCTGCCGCCAAATGGGAGAATCCGGCCTGGGTCACCTGGAGCGGGCTCAGGTGGCCTGTCAAACAGTCATCAACTGGACCATTGGCTGCTGGGACCTCCTTCCTTAGAGCTCATTGGCCAGAAGCCAGAGAAGTTTCTGGAAAAGCGAGTGGAGGGGGGGGTGAAAGTAGACGTCTCATAGACACCAGAGGCAGAGAGCAGAAGACAAGCAAAGACTCAAAGCAAAGACTCAAAGCAAAGACTCGAAGCAAAGACTCGGTGTGTGAGGTGACCTTGCCCAGACCAGAAGGAAGCAAGCAAGAAACATCCAGCGAGAATCACCTTTGCAAAGAGGAACCAGAGGGACTCGGGGATCGGACCTAAAACTTACCAGACCACCTTTGCGAGTAGTATAGTCGAATCCTGGGTGTTTTTCTTGTATGTATAATGGGTAATTTACGGGTTACCTATATTTAATAAAGTGTGTTGCATTATATATATATCCGTGCTTTGTGCTACTCATAAATAAAGACACCTGGGTTAACTTTAATTAAGGAGCTGATTGAAGTATCTGAATTGGATACAACAGTGTTCAGTGGTGTCCTAGACGGGGCACCGGAGGTCCTGGTAAACGTGTACATGCCCAACTGGGATGACACAGAATTTATAAAGAAGACCATGGCGGATGCACCGACTGATCATGGCGGGGGGGGGGGGGGGGGGGGGGGGGCGGGATATACAAGGTATATACCCGTATCGACTACTTTATAGAGGGGTACTCGGTGCTTCCAGTAATAGCAAGATCGGAATAAGCCACGATTGTATTCTCCGACCATGCTCCACATTAAATGGATGGCTAGGAAATATCACAGGCCATAGGCGATTACGTTACTAATAACCAGAGCGGGGAAACCTCACCTTCCACGTTCTGGGAGGTACTGAAAGCTGTGATTAGGGGAGGTATTATAGTCTACATAGAGACAGGGAAGGGAGGGCGGCTGGGCAGCAACTGATCGAGTCCATACTGGAGGTTGACAGAAAATATTCTGAGGCCCGACTGTAGAGCTGCAGGCGGAAATGAAAAAGCTACAAATGGACTTTAACCTGCTATCCACCAGGAAGGCAGTGCACCAACTCCGCTAGACACGGGAGGGACCTTTTATGACCATGAAGCGAAGGCTAGCCATATCGCTGATACCCAAAAAAGACAACGATCCAAAGGAATGCAGATCATACAGACCCATTTCGCTATTCAATGTGGAAGCAAAAATATTCTCAAAAATCCTGGCCAAGAGACTGGAGAACTGCTTACCAGAGGTGGTCGCAGAGACCAGACGGGCTTTGTTAAGGGTAGACAGCTAACTGCGAACATCAGACGGCTGCTGAATGTGATATTGACCCCATCCGGAGAGAGAACACCAGAGATGATTGTCTCCCTGGACGTAGAAAAGGCCTTAGTCAGAGTCAAGTGGAAGTATCTCATTGAGGTACAGGAGCTTGGGCTTGGGAAAGGGTTCACCTCATGGGCGAAACTCCTGTACACATCCCAAGGCGAGCATTCTGACCAAAACCACCAGCTCTGAGTACTTCCAGCTACACGGAGGCACCAGGCAGGGATGCCCGCTGTCCTCGCTCCTGTTCGCCCTGGCAATTGAGCCGCTGGCGATTGTTCTGCGAGATGCGAGAGGCTTGAGGGGAGTCTGAAGAGGAGACAGAGAGCACAGAGCCTCACTCTATGCGGATGACCTGCTCCCCTACATCTTGGACCCGCAAAGCGGCATGAAAAACATCACAAAGCTCCTGGGAGAGTTTGGAGCCTCCTCGGGCTATAAACTCAACTTGGGCTAAAGCAAAGTTTTCCCAGTGAGGGGGAGGGGAAGAGCTGGAGGGGGTCACCATATTAAATAGCCCAAAACAAATTCCACTACATGGGGATCCAGATAGGCCACGACTGGACACGGAATCACAAGTGGAACCTGTGCAGTCTGGCGGAGGAAGTTAAAAAGGACCGACAGAGATGGGGTGCACGCCCGCATGATCAAGATGAACGTACTACCAAGGTTCCTCTTCCTCTTCAAACCCATACAGATCTACATCCCCAAGGCCTTTCTCCAAGCAATAGATAAAGTGATTATGGTGTTTGTGTGGGGTGGGCAAAGAATCCAAGAATTCCCAAAACTACTCTGCAAAGGATAAGAAGCATGGGAGGCCTGGCCCTTCCGAACTTGCAATATTATCACTGGGCAACTGCGGCCGAGAAAGTGAGGGGATGGGTGAAGGAATCAATGGATGAGGATGGAGGAGTCCTGTACAGGAATGGCCCTCCGAGCCTTCGCCATGGCAGTGCTCCCATTCCGCCAACAATACTCAACAAGCCCAGTGGTGGTAGCAATCTTGAGAACTTGGAATCAGATGAGGCAGCACTTCAGTCTGACCGCAGTATCCACCATGGCCCCTGTCTGCGGCAACCACAGGTTTGCACCAGCCATGCTAGGTGCCACCTTCAAGAGATGCACGGGGACAGGTCGGGGGAACATTGATAGTTAGGAACTTTTACACGGGGCCAGGCTAGCGACCCTCGAGAAGCTGACAGAAAGACTGGAACTACCGAACAGACAGGAACTCCGACATCTGCAATTCAAAAACTTCCTTCGCAAGGAGACAACAAGGTACGCAGGGGCCCCGACAGACACAATGCTGGAGGAGTTACTGGACGTGGACAGCCTGGGGGAGGGGATCTGCGGTGACATATGCGGACAACTGTTCGAAAGGACGGGCTCCCCACTGGATGAAACAAGGGGAAAATGGGAGGAAGAGCTAGGCACGGGAATAGGGTGGGGACTCTGGAGCATACAGGGCCAACTCTACCTCCATTTGTGCAAGGCTAAGCCTCGGGCAGCACAGAGCACACCTGACCAGAACCCGAATGAGCAGGTTCTTTCCGGAGGATAAATGTGAAACTGCCAGGGAGGTGTGGCCAACCACACCCACATATTCTGGGCCAGCTCCGGAATGCCGTTTTCTGGACAGCATTCTTTGAGGCGATGTCCAAGGTTGTGTGGGTGAGGGTGGAGCCATGCCCGAGAGTGGCAGTCTTTGGGGTATCAGACCAGCTAGAATCACACCAGCCTGAGTTGCGGGGAAGGGGGGGAAGAGATGCACGGGAGCCAGCGGGACCACAGAAAGCAGACAGAAAACAAGAAGGGGGGAACAGGGGGGACAAACTGGTGGAAACACCAAGGGGGAGGCCAGAGAATGGCCGACACAGTTCCAGAAGGCCCAATGTAAGGCCACATGAAAAAGAATCCTCAAAAGGTAGGCAGACAACAGGATGAAAAGAATGGAAAAGAAGGGAGGGGAGGCCAAGTGATCAAAGGGCAGGGGGGGTGGAGGGAGGATGCCGGAAAGGAACGACAAGAAAACTGTTACTGTCTCATCTATTTTTATGTACAATCTAAAAATGTAAAACTTGCATAAAAATATTTCCAAAAGAAGGAAAAAAACTGTTTCTTTCTCCACAGAAATGTCAGACTTGCTGAGTTTATCCAGCATTTTCTGCTTTTATTTATGGTGACCTGACTTTTTAATGGCATTGTACATTTATTGCCTGGGCTGAGGTGTTTTAATGACAATTAGCTGCTAATTGTTGATGCGGGTTTCTGTTGATGAGAAACGAGTTGTAAATGTTTGGCTTCCTGCTGGAATTTTTCTGGACTTAAAAAACACATTTTTCAATTGGTATTTTTGACAATTTATAGTGTCATTTTTTTTTCTTTTAAATTTAGAGTACCCAATTACTTTTTTTTCCAATTAAGGGGCAATTTAGCATGGCCAATCCACCTACTCTGCACATCTTTTCGATTTTGGGGGTGAGACCCACGCAGACACGGGTAGAATGTGCAAACTCCACACGGACAGTGACCCAGGGCCGGGATTCGAACCCGGGTCCTCAGCACCGTAGGCAGCATTGCTAACCACTGTGCCACATAGTGTCATAATATATACATGAACCTGGCACATCATATACTTCAGATATTGCACTGCAAACACTTCAAACCTTTCTCTTTTTATTTATAAATTTAGAGTACCCAATTATCTTTTTTCCAATTAAGGGGCAATTTGGCATGGCCAATCCACCTAACCAGCACATCTTTGGGTTGTGGGGGTGATACCCACGCAGACACGGGAAGAATGTGCAAACTCCGCACAGACAATGTGGGATTCGAACCCGGGTCCTCAGCGCCGCAGTCCCAGTGCTATCCAGTGCGCCACATGCCGCCCTTTCAAACCTTTCTCAACTTACACATTCCTTTCAAATAAACACAAGATAATAAGCATCAGGGTCAAAACTATTACCAATAGATTTCATTATTCTAAACAAATAGATATAATAAAAATGAACATTGCATAAATAGACCATGGGGCTGAAAATGAAATTCTTGTAATTGGATTTATTGCAAGTGACAAAGAATACATCAAAATTTATTTGTACTATTAAAATAACTGCAACACTGTGAAGGGCAAGTGTTTGAAAATAAAGTGTACATTGATTAGAGCTGACACTTGTTCTAGTCAGGAACAAAAAGTTGATTTAAAATGATTTAATTTCAATCTTCTGCATTTTTCGTGAAATTGATCATCAAACCACACACGGCTTTGAGTCTACAGGTCATTGTAGTAAGATTTCATATTACAATGGTGCAAAATTTACAAAACGCAAAGAAAGCTGAACAAAAATACATCAAACCTGAAAACAAAATGCAACAAACCTGGAAGATATAGCAGGAGACCAGGGACTGAAATCTGGAAAAAAGCACAATTCAATGGTCCTGATAATAAATTTAAAAGATGCTGCTCATATTGTGGCCATTTTGCAGACACTAAGCTGCCTATCTAGATGCCCGTTACGCAGGCGGTAAGCGCTAGGAAATTTCTGGCCAGAAGTGTGGTTGTTATGGCAAACAAGGGAAGTGAGAGATAGCCTTATACAAAGGTAATAAAGGATAGAATCCTGGAGACTGCTAGAGATATACAAATAGCAAAGGGATACAAAGAAAGTTTTAAGAACCACAGAAAGGAGAATCTCCGTTGACTGACGCCGAAATTGGGAAACGCAATTGGAGGGAGAATAGGTTCCAACGGCAATATTGCGGCGGGCACTGATTTGACACCAAATCGCATTTCTCCGTCACTTCGACAGTGGCGTCAATGTGGTCCTGAAAGCACATACAGTAAACACCGTTTGTATGTCATTAGCGGGCCTGACCCGTTATTCTCCGGGGCCTCAACGATTCTCCTCCTCTGATGGGCCAAGTTCCCGACGATGTGGTTCACTTTGTGCTTTTAAAAATCGGGATACCGGCGTCGTGGCTGCTGAGGGAGAGAGAGGAGGTAAGACACAGAGAGGAGAGGCTGCGTGATGCTGGGCCGGACACAGGCTGGGCTGGCTGGGGTGAGGGTCCCCTGCCAGTGCCGGGGAGGGGGGAGGATGACGGGGGAACAGCCCGAGTGGCCGGGGTGACCCCCCGTGGGACTGGGGAGGCATCCAAGCACAGACCGGCATTACTGTGGCCTGCAAGGCAGCCATCTTGCTACGCATCCACTGACCACCACCTTGGCCCCTAGTTCTGCAGAGTAACACCGGCAGTATGGGTGCCCTCAACCCCCCCCACCCCCCACCCCACCCTCCGCCACCTCCACCCCCACCTGGCCGCCACCCATCGGCGGCCCACCAAGGGTGATGCCCAAAGTAGCCCCTACGTGGACGGGCACAGGGGGTGTGGAGCATACCCCTGGCAAGGGTAGTGCCAACTGATGCCATCCCTGGCATCAGGGACAGGCGCATATGGTGCCGGGCAGTGATAGGGCTAGGGGTGCGGTGATGGGGGGGAGGTTGGGGGGGGCATGTGGGGACAGAGCCCACAGTGCCAACCGGGGCCACCATGTACCACAGTGGATCTGGTTGGGCACAGAGAAAATGCACCATGATAACATATCAGCCTTTCACCCGCTGCAGACATTGGATATTGGAATTCAACCAGCAATGGTGGCCTTCCTGCTAGTCACCACAGTCCTGGGGGATGCCCTACGGCTGGACGAGCTGGAGCTGCTTGAGGAGCAGGATGCTGCAGCAGCGGAGCGCACCGTAGAGGAACAGGTGGCAGCTGCCCAGGATGGAGAGCTGGCTGCCCAACAGGGCAAAGAGGAGGCCAAGGAGAGGCCGCAAGAGGCCTCATATGTAGCGGCAGCGCCTGTCATTTGAGGAGACGTCGGACCAGGCATGCTGTCGAAGACTCGGCTGAGCATAGAGACAGTGCGACATATCTGCCAGATGATGGCACACCTGGAACGGCGGGGATATGGGGGAGGACACTCGCTCCCGGTGGCCATCAAGATGATGGTCGCCCTGAGCGTTTACACAACGGAGTCCTTGTAGGTGCCGAGTGGAGACCTGTCCGGGATCTCATAGACCTCGGTGCACAGGTGCATCTGCGCCATCACAGAGGCCCTATATGCCCAAGCGCCACAATACATCCAGTTCATCCACCAGGATGTCCGAGCAGCAGGGTTCACCGCCATCAACGGGATTCCCCGGGTCGATGGGGTGATCGATGGGGTGTATGGTCCCCTACAAAACCTGCAGATGACAAGCTGCTCTACACAAACCAAAAGGGGTTCCACTCAATCAATGTGCAGCTGATTTGTGACCATCAGCTGAGCATCATTCACCTCTGCGCCCGATACCCGGGCAGTGTGAACAACACCTTTAACCTTGCACACTCGGCAATTCCTGACATGTTCGAGACAGCGTCCCGTGCACGTTGGCCCTGGCGCACACGGCGTGCAGCCTCCTATGCCTGCCTAAGCCCCATAAACTGCCACCCTCGCCCTCCCCACCATCCACCTCGTTGGATGAGGCCTGCCTCTCCTCCTCCTCCTCCAGTACATTGTTCCTGTGGTGCGCAATATTGTGGATGACGTAGCAGGCTGCCACAATGCAGGTGACCCTCTCGGCGTCGTACTGGAGGGCTCCTCCAGAGTGGTCCAGGCACCCGAACCGTATCTTCAGGGGGCCGACGCACAGCTCGATCACGCTCCTGGTTGCTGTATGGGGGTCGTTGTAGCGGGCCTCAGCGTCGGTCTGTGGCCTCAGATAGGCGCCATCAGCCACGACCACAGCGGATAACCCCTGTCGCCTGATGTGTTGGCTAAGCTGGGTCTGCAAGGACTGCGCATACTGTAGCAGAGAGAGAGACAGGATTCCAACACTTGAAGAAATGCAACTCTATTTTATTAAACTCTTAACTATTAAACATGCTTGAACTGTGGGTTGACACTATGCTGAGTTGACTGGAGACCTGAGGCTAACCTGACCAAACTATCTTACTACCACATGGTGTATGTTCTAGTTGTTGCTCACAGGCTCTGACTGTCTCAGAGGCTGCATCCCAAGAGAGCGGGAAAACTAGTGCCCCCTGGTTATATAGTGGCAGTGTCCTGTCTGGTGATTGGCTGCTGTGTTCTATATGTTGATTGGTCATCCTTTGTGTCACTCACTGTCTGTCTGTGCACCATCATATACTTGTATGTATATTATGACATCGCCCAGGAGCCAACCCCCAGCCCGGGTTTGCCAATCACTACACTATTTAAGAAAGTTGGGCGAGATAAATTAGGAAATGATAGGCTTGCTAGTTTAATGTTAATTTTGAGGAAGTTAATAAAAGCTGTTACTGGGCACAGTGTTACTGAACATTTGGACGAATATGAACTGGCCAGAGAGAGCCTGATGAAATTGTAAATTGTTTTTCTACCAAACCAAGTGCATTTTATGTGGCAATAATGAATGTGGTAGATGAATGTTATTTATATAGTAAGAAGTTTTACAACACCAGGTTAAAGTCCAGCAGGTTTGTTTCGATGTCACTAGCTTTCGGAGCGCTGCTCCTTCCTCAGGTGAATGAAGAGGTATGTTCCAGAAACATATATATAGATAGCTCCCTGAGGAAGGAGCAGCGCTCCGAAAGCTAGTGACATCGAAACAAACCTGTTGGACTTTAACTTGGTGTTGTAAAACTTCTTACTGTGCTCACCCCAGTCCAACGCCGGCATCTCCACATCATGGTTATTTATATAGACTTCCAGAAGGTATTCAACAATATCACACACTTGGGCATGCAAGATTTAACGACCCCACTGTGCCCGACAGGGACCCGGGTGTAACAGGTGATTCACGTGTAAGCCTTAACGGGCTCCACGCTGGATGCAAAACCTCGCACAAGTCACCCAACTCATTTTGCCTGGCATGATCTGGATACTTAAATAAGCCCAGTGCCTGGGACTCACCAGCCGTACCTGAGCGACCTCTCCAGGGTGCCATTTTGTACTGGTCAACACATATATAGACCAGTCATTAAAACACTTCTGGGTGTCTCCCAGGCCATTGGAGACACCAGGTGGTCGGGGACAGGGCAGGATGGAACCCAGGCACTCCTCCTGGCACCTGGGGACCTTGGCAGTGCCACCTGAACACACTGGTAGTGCCACCCTGGCAGCCCAGCAGTACCACCCAGGCATTGCCTGGGAGCCCAAGTGCCAGGTTGACACTGTGAGGGGTCAGGCCCGGGAGGGGGTGGTGGGCTTGCCAGGTAGAGGTGGGTGAGGGGGGATCTTGGGTCCTCCCCAAGGTTGGAGGAGTGATAGGAAGTCAAAAGAGCAGAGCGGGGGCCTGAAAGTGGTTGAAGATTGAGGATGCTGGACAAAATGGCACCCAATCGGGGGGAGCCTTTCTTCTTGACGAGAATCCCTCTAAGTGTGGCCTTGGTGGGGAGAAACTCCCTGGGGCCAAAAACTCTGGCAAAATGCCGTATCCTTAGATTGTGACCCCTGGTTCTGGACTTGCTGCGATCTGGAACATACTTCCTGCATCTACCCTGTCTAGTCCTCTTAGAATTTTTTGGTTTCTATGAGATCCTCTCTCATTCATCTAAATTCCAGCAAATATAATGCTAACCGACTCACTCTTTCCTCATTGTCAGTCCCGCCATCCCAACAATCAGTCTGTTTAACTGTTGCTGCACTCCCTCTATAGTAAGAACATCCTTCCTCAGATAAGGAGACCAAAGCTGCACACAATCTTCCAGGTGAGGCCTGACCAAGGCCCTGATCAATTGCAGCAGGACATCCCTGGTCCTATTCTTGAATCTTCTCGCAATGAACGCCAGCATACCATTTGCCTTTTTTACCTCCTGCATGCTTACTTTCAGTGACAGGTGCACAAGGACACCCAGGTCTCATTGCACAATCTCCTCTCTCAGTCAGATAATAATCTGCCTTCATGTTTTTGCTACCAAAGTGGATAACCTTACATTTATCCTCATTATACTGCAACTGCCATGCATTTACCCACTCACTCAAATTGCCCAAATCACATTGAAGCAGCTTTGCATTCTCGTCATAGCTCACCCTCTCACCCAGCTCTGTGTCAACTGCAAATTTGGAGATATTACATTTTGTTTCCTCATCTAAATCATTAATATATATATTGTGAATAGCTGGGATTCCAGCACTGATCTCTGTGGCAGCCCACTAGTTACGGCCTGCCATTTGGAAACAGGCTCGTTATTCCTGTCGGCTATCCAGATTTTTAATCCATTTTAAAAATGTTATTGTTATTTTATTCATGGGACATGGATGTCGCTAGCTAGGTTGGCTAGGCCAGCATTCATTGCCCATCCTTAATTGCCCTTGAAGGGACAGATAAAAGTCAACCACATTGCTATAGATCTGGACTCACAAGTAGGCCAGACCAGGTAAGGGCATTAGTGAACCAGATGGGTTTTTTCTGACATTCAACATTGTCATCGTTAGACTTTTAATTACAGATTTTTATCAAATTAAAATTTCACCATCTGCAGTGGCAAGATTTAATTCAGTGCTTCAGAGCTCTGGGATCACTAGTCTGGTGACAATACCAGTATGCCGCCACTTCCTCTCAATATTCTCCCCCCAATAACCATGCGTTTTAATTTTACATGCTAATCTCTTAAATGGGATTTTATCAAAAGCCTTCTGAAAGTCATAATCTTTATCCACCTGCACCTCCTCGTCAACTCTACTAGTTACATCCTCGAAGAATTCCAGTAGATCTGTCATGCATGTTTACCCTTTTGTAATGCTGACTTGTCCGATCCTGCCACTGTTTTCTAAGCACTCTGCGATTAAATCTTTCATAATGGATTCTAGCATTTTCCCCACTACAGACATCAGGCTTACTGATCTATCATAGAATACCTACAGTGTAGAAGGAGGCCACTTATTTCTTTCTATATCCCTTTTTAAATAGTGAGGTTACATTAGTCAACCCCCAATCTATAGAAACTGTTCCAGAGTCTATAGAATCTTGGAAGATGACCACCAATGAATCCATTATTTATAAGGCCTCTTCCTTAAGTACTCTGGAGTGTATATTATCAGACCCTTGGGATTTATTGGCCTTCAATCCCATCAATTTCCCCAACATCATATCCCTACTAATACTGATTTCTTTCTTTCCTCCCTCTCACTAAACCTTTTGTTTCCCAGCATTTCTGGTATTTTATTTGTGTCCTCCCTTTGTGAAGACAGAATCGAAATACATACTTAGTTGGTCAGCAATTTCTTTGATCCTCATTATAAATTCCAATCTTTTTCTCTTCACATACTTATAGAAATATTTACTGTCAGTTTTTATGTTACCTGCAAGCTTACCCTTGTACCCCCTTCTTAATCAATCCCTTTGTTCTCTTTTGCTGAATTCTAAACTGCGCCAAATCTTCAGGTCTGCTGTTTTTCTGACCAATTTCTTTGCCTCTTCCTTGGATCGAACCTGATCTCTAATTTGCCTTGTAAGCTATGGTTTGGCCACCTTTCCTGTTTTATTTTTGCGCCAGACAGGAATGAACAATTGTTGCAATGCCCGTTGAATGTTTGCCATTGCGTACCCACTGTCATCCCTTTAATTAACCTTCCCCAATCTATCATACCCAACTCGTGCAATTGTGGTTTCCTTTATTTGGATTCAGGACCCTAATCTCAGAATCAATTATGTCACTCTCCATCTTAATGAAGAATTCTATTATATTGTGGTCACTCACCCCCAAGGGGCCTCACACAACTAGATTGCCAATTACTCCTTTCTCATTTCACAATACCCAGTCTAGGATGGCCTGCTCTTTAATTGGTTCCTCAATGTATAGTTCAGAAAACAATCACGCACACACTCCAGGAATTCCTCCTTTATTTGACTAGCCCAATCTGTATGCAGATTAAAGTCATCCATAATTGCAGTTGTTCCTTTCTCGCATGTGTCTCTAATTTTCCTGTTTAATTGCCATTCCCAACATCACCACAACAGTTTTGGGGCCTATATAAAAATCCCACTAATGTTTTTTGCCCCCTGGTGTCTCTCAGCTCTGCCCATACACATTCCACATCGTCAGAACCAATATCATTCCTCACCATTACTTTAATTACTTCTTTAACCAGAAATGCAACCCCACTGTCTTTTCCTTTTTGTCTGTCCTTCCTAAATATTGAATACCCTGAATGTTCAGTTCCCATCCCTCGTCAACCTGCAGCCTTGACTCTGTAATCCCAACTACATCATACTCGTTTTCATTTATTTGCATGCTGAATTCATCCACTTTATTGCGAATGCTCCTGCATTAAGGCAGAAAACCTTAGGTTTTTTTGGTCTTGTTCGCATTGACCCCACCACTGCTTGAGATGTTTGAGGATTCTATGACTCGGGGGACGTTGCTGGCCACATTGGCGCAGGCATCGATCTCCTTGATCCGATGGAGCATGGGCCATCCGTCCCGTTTCATTACTGAATGTGGATGCAAAGTTGTTGGCGAAGGTCCTGGCTATGCGCATAGAACCCTGCTTCCCAGAGATCATGGCCGGGATTCTCCGAAATCCTGGCCAAGTGTTGACGCCAGAGTCAAAACCAGCGTGAGTGACACCGGCGTCAATGGGCCTTCAGGCCCAGGCATTCACCCCTTCCTAGGGGGCTAGAACGGCACCGGAGAGCAGTGCGCTGCTCCAGCGCCGAAAGCTGGCCCGCCACAGCCGGCGCGGGTCCGCGCATGCGCGCCACGGCCGTCTCCGTGCTGGCCCCCGGTCAATATGGCGGAGCCCTAAAGGGGCCCGGCGTGGAAGAACATAGCCCCCCCCCCCCCCCCCCGCTGAATGAGCCCGCCCGCCGATCGGTTGCCTCCGATCGCGGGCCTGGTCACCGTGGAGGCCCCCCCTGGAGATGGCTCCCCCCGCCCCGCCCCCCCCCACTACGACGGCCCCCACAGCCAGAACGGCGAGGTCCCGCCGTGTAGGACGATACGCAAACGACGCCGGCAGGACTCGGCGGGCACTCAGCCCGTCGAACGCGGAGAATCGGTGGGGGCACCTCTTTCAATGGCCCCCAACCGGCGCTGCGGTGATTGCGCCGGAGAATCGGCAGCCCGGCGTAGGAGCTGCGTGGCGGGATTCGCGCGCCCCCCACCGATTCTCCGATCTGGTGCGGGATCGAAGAATCCTGGCACATATTGGAGGAGCAGGCAGGATTTATTAAGGGAAGACCAATGTTGGCCAATGTTCGGTGTCTGCTTAATGTTGTTTTGTCCCCCTTTCCAGCCCCTGAGCTGAAGGTCATTTTCTCATTCGATGTGGAAAAGGTATTTGATAGGGTGGAGTGGGCAATTTGTTTGAGATTTTGGGGAGGTTTGGTTTTGGGCCTTGATTTATATCTTGGATCCAACTCTTATATAGGGCCCCACTGTCCATACAAACACTTTAAACTCAAAATACTTCCAACTGAGGAGAGGCATGAGGCAGGGGTTTCCACTCTCCCCACCATTGTTTACCTTGGCAATTGATTCTCTGGCCATAGCATTGAGGACACCTGCGAAGTGGAGGGGGATAGAGAGAGGGGAGAGGGAGCGAAGGATGTCAATGTCTCCGGACGATCTGTTGCTGTAAGTGATGGATCGCCTCCAGTGCAGAGGAGAAAATGAAGCTGCTCGAGAGGTTTGGCTCCTTGGAGTATAAATTAAACTTGGGTAAAAGTGAATGTTTTCCGGTGAATCTCCCAGGGAGGGGAGTTGATCTGGGAAAATTGCCTTTTCACTTGGCTCGGTCCAGCTTTCATTATCTGGGAGTCTGGGCAGCCGATGTTTGGACCCCTCTACAGAAGTTAAATTTCGGGGACCTGGTTAAGGCAGTGAAGGCTGACCTAAAGAAGTGGGATGGGTGGCGAGACGGGGGGATATGGAGTGGAGAGGGAATAGGGTGGGGCACCGGAATGGTGAGCGACAGCTGAACTGAGATCACTGGCCCAAGCCCAACCCCACTGTCCACCCATCTCTGCTCCGCCCCCAGCGCCCCCTCTGCAGCCAGCCCAGCGCATGTCTCACACCAGTCTGACAGATCAGCGAGGCAGGTTGAAATGTTATGAACAGGTTTATTGTGAAGCAGTGAACATATATATATATATACAGGTTTGTGCCCCAGCCCCTATCGCTATATTGTGTGCTGCACCCGTGCCAACATAACTGGTGTCTGCCTTTCTGACGTTACGGGTTGCCCATGAGATGCTTCAGGGACAGGAACGGGAGTCCAAGGTACTGTAATGTTCTGGCACCTCCACTGCAAGAGTCACCGGCGCGGGCCACCTTGCCTCCTCGTGCCTCAGGATGCCCGATGGCCCCTCGGCTATTCCTTGGGACGGGCCATGAGTGGAGCTAACCCATGAGGCTCCCACGCCACCTGGCGTTGCCAGTCTTGGAGGCCTGCTCCCGTCTTAACCAGGGTCTGGATGCTCATAGCCATGGAGGACAGGGAGTGGACCACCAACCCCTGGGACTGTGCCACATCACCCAGTGATTGCCACCACCGTCGGGTCTATGCCACGTCAGCCAGTGACTGCGCCACCTCCCTCTGTGCCTGGCTCAGATCAGCCAGTGCCCAGGCAATGACGCCATCAGCCATGTCCCGCTGTGACTGGGCCACGCTCTGGAGCACAGCTGCAATGTCACCTTTGTCCACATGAACCTAACTACAGATTTTACCCTTTCAGGCACAGAAGCAGTAAATTAAATCTACTTAAAACTATACCTTATTTCTAATGTTTACCAATAAAAATATAAATCCACTAAAACCACCTTTGTTTTCTTAACACATTAAGTTCATCAACACTTTGTGTTTTTGCCCTTGCTGGGTCCTTTGGCTTTTTCAGCTGCTTTTGCAATGTTCCCGATGCTCCATAAATTTCAGGACCATTGTAGCTGAAGAGCATTTAGATGGTTATATGTTTGTACATGCTACATATATGCAAATGTTTTTCTTTTTGTCTTTCTGGTAACTAAATCAACAGAGAAAAGAGACTAGTAGCCATACCATAATGTTAAATTGCTAGGTTATGCTAACAGCTTCTGAGGTCTGAAGTCTGAGGTGACAAAATTCATAATGCTGAAGTGCAAAGGGACTTGGGAGTCCTAGTCCAGGATTCTCTAAAGGTAAACTTGCAGGTTGAGTCCGTAATTAAGAAAGCAAATGCAATGTTGTCATTTATCTCAAGAGGCTTGGAATATAAAAGCAGGGATGTACTTCTGAAGCTTTATAAAGCATTAGTTAGGCCCCATTTAGAATACTGTGAGCAATTTTGGGCCCCACACCTCAGGAAGGACATACTGGCACTGGAGCGGGTCCAGCGGAGATTCACACGGATGATCCCATGAATGGTAGGCCTAACATACGATGAACGTCTGAGGATCCTGGGATTATATTCATCGGAGTTTAGGAGGTTGAGGGGAAATCTAATAGAAACTTACAAGATAATGAATGGCTTAGATAGGGTGGACGTAGGGAAGTTGTTTCCATTAGCAGGGGAGACTAGGACCCGGAGGCACAGCCTTAGAATAAAAGGGAGTCACTTTAGAACAGAGATGAGGAGAAATTTCTTCAGCCAGAGAGTGGTGGGTCTGTGGAATTCATTGCCACAGAGGGCGGTGGAGGCCGGGACGTTGAGTGTCTTTAAGACAGAAGTTGATAAATTCTTGATTTCTCGAGGAATTAAGGGCTATGGAGCGAGAGCGGGTAAATGGAGTTGAAATCACCCAAGATTGAATGGTGGAGTGGACTCGATGGGCCGAATGGCCTTACTTCCGCTCCTATGTCTTATGGTCTTATGGTCTTATGGTCCTATCTTCACCAATTTAGCCCGCGGAGCAGGCTGGCATGGAGCAAGTTGGTTTCCATCTGACTTTCCTTCTGGGGGGAGGGGTGGGTGGTGATGACAAGACGTGAAATGCAGCCCCCAATTCTGATGCAGGTTTTTGCAGGATCATTGACCAGAAATGTTAATCTTGTTTCACTCTCCACGGATGCTGCCAGAACAGTAATTCCCACATTCTCTGTTTTCAATTTCCAATTTTCAGCACCCACACTGCTCTGTGTTATCGATTGGTTTCACGTATCTTTCTGTACTATCTTAAAAATACCGGATAAATTTGACTCTAGTGGTTGCTGCATAAGTGGCATATTCGAGATTCCTTCTAACTACATGATGGTAGCTGCAAGAATCCAAGGACACCAAAAAGAGGACGTTTAAATCTACATTTGAATTCCATCGAGTGGAGGTATTTCCATTGACACAGAAGCAACATACACAGCTTTGAGATTTGTTTTGAAGAATAGCTGCAAGGAAGACCATTTCCTGTTTCAAGTTATCAAGCAATTGTGGTTCTTGCAAGTTAGAAATATCATACTTTTAAACTCAAATGCTGAAGCTTCACTGAATATTTTTTTTAGGTCACACCGTGTGGCGTGGGCTGATATATTGTTGCTTTGTACAATGATTGTGTCGTTCATCTTCAGTAAGGTCCTCCAGGTATCAAGCTGTGTGGGTGCAAAGATGACTGATCGGTCTTAGCACAAAAAGTGTAATGGGCACAGGGCAATGGGCTGGTAGGCAGTTAGGGACATTGTTCTCATGGATTTTAGGACAACTTGCAATTGTTTTGAGCTGACACTGTTGTTCCTTGGAAGCTGATGCGCTGTTAGCAACTTTTTCAGTCTGAGCGGTCCTGGACAAGGGTTTCCCATGATGCAATATCAATTTTGAAGTCCTTGAGGGAGGCTTTCAGGGGATCCTTGAAATGTTTCTTCTGGCCGCCACGGGAGTGTGCTCCATTCTACAGTTCAGCGGAGAAGATTCGCTTAGGGAGTCAGTAGCCAGGCATTCTGGTGAAGTGTCCAGTCCATCGGAACAGTTTTTGTCATAACACTATGAAGATGTTGACTATTCCGGCCCTCCCGAGGACCTCTGTATCTGGGTCTTTGTCTTGCCATGTGAAGTTGAGGAGATTGCAGAGGCAGTAAAGGTGGAAGTGATTAATTTTCTTTGTATGTCTCTGGTTCTCACTCGAGTAGAGGAGAGTGGCGAGGACGACTGCTCAGTAGACTTTGAGCTTGGTTGTTAGGCTCACAGCTCTACGTTTCCATACAGAATCGTGAAGTTTTCGGAAGGACACACTGGCCTTGGCAATTCTGGCATCGGTCTCATCATCAATATGAACGCAGCGTGAGAGAATGCTGCCTCGGAAGGTGAACGTGTCCACAGCAGTCAGCTTCCAGTCATTTACTCTCACTGTCGGCTCTTGGTAGAACTTTCCTGGGGCAAGTTGGAACCTGTCTTCTGTCTTCTTTGTGCTGATGGTGAGACTGAAGTTATCAGGATGTGGAAAACAGGTCCATAATGTGCTGTATATATACCTCACTTCCAGCGTTTAGTGCACAGTCATCAACAAATAGAAAATCACACAGTCTGTCAACAAGGACCTTGGTCTTGGCCTGGAGGCGTTGCAGATTGAAAGGTTTGCTGTGTATTTGGTAGTTGTTGTCTATGTCTGAGTTCTCATCCTGGAACATATCAGTGAGCATGGCTGAGAATATGATGCTGAAGACGGCAGACAAAGGAGGGGAACCATCGACATGGTGATTGCTGCTCGCCAACTGCAGAAGAAATGACAAGGAGAAAATGCTGATCTGTACACCACCTTGTCAACCTAACCAAAGTTTTGCCACTGTTAGCTGTGAAGAGCCCTGGAAGATTATGAGCAAGTTTGGATGCCCAGCCAAGTTCACTCAGATGGTTCGACAGTTCCACTTTGGCATGCAGGTCCACATCCTTGATGGAAATGAGACTTTGGTCCCCCTTCCTGTCACCAACGGAGTGAAACAGGGCTGCATACCATGATTGTAGTGCCACAATGAGTGACGTGGCATTCTGGATACCATCAACATTTAGGATGGTGACATCCAGAAAAGAAAATGTCATTATTTTGGTCATTTTGTCAGGGTTGAAAAGCTACAGAAATCTCCCCTACAGAGCAACGTGGAGGGTAAGAAAGAGGGATCAACCTGGGAGTGGTTGAATGACGGACGTAACAGAGTGGTTGCAACAGAGGTTCAGTGGATGTGTGAGGATGGCTCAAGACAGATGATCATGGCCTATCATGGCAACAGATCTCCTGGCAGGACCAGCTACAAGCAGCAGCGGCATACTTCCAAAATCATATTGGAATATGATAACAATGTAACAAATGCGTAGATCTTGCTCAGCATCATCATCCTCATTCACTTGTACTTCTCAATAGCCAAGATGATACCATCTGCACAGAGCTGGTGTCCACGAGGTGAACCAGGCAGTCACCTGGAGGGAGGGGGCGGAAACTACAAGCTTTTAAAAAAAGCAAAAAGACAGCCAGATTTCTTTGACGAGCAAATAGAAAATTGTTTCCACTATCCAGCAGGTGAAGTTATTCATACTAACAGGAAGAGATTGTGTCCATTACTCCAGCAGTGATTTCCTTTTAGAAAGAGTGACATTTTATCTTGATCACCTTAATAGCCTTTTCAGATGAGTTGAGGCGCTAGCCCGGCCACCTTAGCATGGTCACCGTGACCTTGCATTAATGCACCCACCATCCTTTAATTAGGTGCGAATTGTGGCAGTTTTTACTTACAGTTAATGTGCTATTGAAAAGCAACAAATCTAATGCAGATCACACACAATACTCTGATAAATAACTCACCTGAATTAGCTTTTTAGGTGTCTCTGTTGCAAAACTCAATCGAGTGTTTGTCATTTATTTCTGTTTCAAATGTAGTATGGGGGGAGAGTTGGGACAAATTAATACAATAGAGGCAGATGCTACTGGATTTAATAACACGGACAGAAATGAAATGCAAATATTTCAAATTAAGTGAGGCACGATCAATTGAACAAAGACTAGAGTTGGATACAACTGAGGTTTTATTGCTCTAAGATGTGTGGCCTCCCACAGCAGCTGGCGAAATGGCTGCTGAATGGAGGACACGCATATTTATACTCCGCCTACTGGGCGGAGCCAGCAGGCAGGGACTACCGACGAACCTGTGGTACAGGTCTGGCTTACATCACCTAATAATGGTGGAACAGTGGTTTACCACATTCACCCCCTGTTAAAATTGAGTCCGGCGGGTGTGGTGGAGAACTATATACAACAATGAATCTATATTTATAATATGTGAGCAGAAAAAAATGTCTTTTGAAGTCCGGCGGACCAGTTAGAGGTTTAACCGGTCCGGTGCCTTGATGTTCCGCTAGGAGCGACGTAGTGGTGGCAGCGATGTCGATGCTGGCCCGATGTTCGGTGACTCCGGGGGTGTGCTGAAATCCTCTTCATCCTCGGGCGTGGGCAGGGGAAGGACGCATGGCCCTGGTGGGGTTAATGCTTGGAGCGCCGGGGGAGGGGAGGGTGGCGCCGAGGTGAAGGGGTGTGTGTGGGGAACCTGCTGGTGCCAGGTCCCAGAGGGAGACAGTATCCTGGCGGCCATCGGGGTACGCTACGTAGGCAAACTGGGGGTTTGCATGGAGTAATTGCACCCTCCCCACCAACGGGTACGCCTTGTGGAGTCGGACGTGCCGACGGAGCAGGACTGGTCCTGGAGCTGCAAGCCAAGTCGGGAGCGACACCCCGGATGTGGACTTCCTGGGGAAGGCAAAAAGTCGTTCATGGGGTGCGTTGTTAATGGCGGTGCACAGCAGTGACCGAATGGAGTGGAGTGCATCAGGGAGGACCTCCTGCCAGCGAAAGGCTGGGAGGTTCCTCCAGTTGGACGTTACTCCATACCATCCCGTTCTCCCTCTCCACCTGCCCGTTTCCCCGGGCGTTATAGCTGGTTGTCCTGCTGGAGGCGAGACCCTTGCTGGGCAGGTACTGACGCAGCTCATCGCTCATGAATGAGGATCCCCTGTCACTGTGGATGTAGGCGGGGAAACCGAACAGAGCGAAGATAGTGTCTTGGGCTTTGATGACGGTGGCAGACGTCATATCGGGGCATGGGATGGCGAAGGGGAATCTGGAGTACTCATCGACCACAATGAGAATATACGTGTTTCGGTCGGTGGAGGGGAGGGGCCCTTTGAAATCCACGCTGAGGCGTTCAAAGGGGCGGGAGGCCTTCACCAGGTGCGCACGGTCCGGCCAGTAGAAGTGCGGCTTGAACTCCGCACAGACCTGGCAGTCCCTGGTGATTGTCCGTACTTCCTCGACGGAGTAGGGCAGATTGCGAGCCTTTACAAAATGGTACAACCGTGTAACTCCTGGGTGACAAAGGCTGTCGTGCCGGGCCCGGAGTCGGTCTACTTGTGCGCTGGCACATGTACCTCGGGATAGGGCGTCTGGGGGCTCGTTGAGCTTGCGGGGGCGATGCAAAATCTCGTAATTATAGGTGGAGAGCTCGATCCTCCACCTCAAGATTTTATCGTTTTTGATCTTGCCCCGCTGTGTGTTATTGAACATGAAGGCTACAGACCGCTGGTCAGTGAGGAGAGTGAATCTCCTGCCGGCCAGGTAATGCCTCCAATGCCGCACATCCTCAACAATAGCTTGGGCTCTTTTTCGACGGATGAGTGCCACATTTCTGAGGCATGAGGTGTGCGGGAGAAGAAAGCCACGGGTCTACCTGCCTGATTGAGGGTGGCGGCTAGGGCGACGTCCGATGCGTCGCTCTCTACTTGAAAGGGCAGTGTCTCGTCTACTGCGTGTATCCCGGCCTTGGCGATATCGGCTCTGATACAGGCGAAGGTCTGTTGTGCCTTGGCCGCCAGTGGAAAGTGTGTGGACTGTATGAGTGGGCGGGCCTTGTCCGCATAGTTTGGGACCCACTGGGCGTAGTATGAGAAGAACCCAAGGCAGCGTTTGAGGGCCTTGGGGCAGTGGGGAAGGGGGAGTTCCATGAGGGGGTGCATGTGGTCGCGATCGGGCCCCAGAACTCCGTTCTGGACCACATAGCTAAGTATGGCTAAGCGGGTCGTGCTGAACACGCACTTCTCCTTGTTGTAGGTGAGGTTGAGGAAAGTGGCGGTGTGGAGAAATTTGGCAAAGTTGGCATCGTGGTCCTGCTGGTCATGGCAGTAGATGGTGACATTGTCTAGGTACGGGAAGGTGGCCCGCAAACCGTACTGGTCGACCATTCAGTCCATCTCCCTTTCGAAGACCGAGACCCCGCTAGTGACGCCAAAGGGAATCCTGAGGAAATGATAGAGACGATCATCCTCCTCAAAAGCAGTGTATGGACGGTCCGATTTACGAATGGGGAGCTGGTGGTAGGCGGATTTGAGGTCTACAGTTGAGAAGACCCGGTACTGTGCAATCTGATTGACCATATCAGATATGCGTGGGAGGGGCTACGCGTCGAGCTGTGTGTACCGATTGATGGTCTGGCTGTAGTCCACGACCATTCTGTGTTTCGCCCCAGTTTTAACTACTACCACTTGGCCTCTCCAGGGGCTGTTGCTGGCCTCGATGATGCCTTCCCGAAGCAGCCGCTGGACCTCGAACCTGATGAAGGCCCTGTCCTGGGTGCTGTGCTGTCTGCTCCTGGTGGCAACGGGTTTGCAATCCGGGGTTAGATTTGCGAAGAGAGAAGGCGGATTGACCTTTAGGGTCGCGAGGCCGCACACAGTGAGGGGTGGTAGGGGCCCGCTGAATTTGAGGGTTATGCTCCGGATGTTGCACTGGAAGTCCAGGCCTAGTAGTAGAGCAGCGCAGAGGTTAGGGAGGACGTAGAGGCGGAAGCCGTTGAATTCTATGCCCTGGACCGTGAGTGCGACCGTACAGTACCCCCGGATCACGACGGAATGTGATCTGGAGGCCAGGGAGATTCTTTGGCTGGCGGGGTGGACCACGAGGGAGCAGCGCCTTACCGTATCCGGGTGTATGAAGCTTTCGGTGCTCCCGGAGTCCAGCAGGCAAGAGGTCACGTGGCCATTGATTTTCATGCTGGTCGATGTGGTGGCCAGGTTGTGCGGACAAGACTGGTCGATCGTCACTGAGGCGAGTCGTGGTCGGTCGTCGCTGACGTCGGATGATGGGGAGCCTGGGGGGCCCAGGTCCTGGAATGCTGTCGGTGTCCATGCCCCGTGGGGGAGACAAGATGGCGGCGCCTGAAGATCCTGCGGGGGACAAAATGGCGGCGCCCATGGGCCACACGCTGCAGGGGTTGGGCAAGATGGCGGCGCCCATGGGCCACATGTGGACTGAGGGGGAGAAGATGGCGGCGCCCACTGGCCGCGTGTGGTCCGGTGAGATGAAGATGGCGGTGCCCATTGTGTGTAGACTAGGGGGGTGAGGGTGATAGCGGCGACTGTGCGGGCCTGGCACACCGCGGCGAAGTGCCCCTTTTTGCCGCAAGCCTTACAAAGGGCCGCGCGGGCCGGGCAGCGTTGGCGAGGGTGTTTCTGCTGGTCGCAGAAGTAACATCGGGGACCCACGGGGTGCACGGGCTGGCGCGTGGTGCAGACGTACTGGCTGGGTAAGGCCCCCGCTGGGGCGGCCGTTTGTGGAGCCCACGATGGGTAGGAGGGATGGGCCGCTCGGCTGGGGGGGGTAGGCCTGAATTTGCGCGAGGCGACTGTCATGGAGAGTGCTAGCTTCTTTGTCTCAGCTAGATCGAGCATGTCCCCTTCTAACAGTCTTTGGTGTATGAGGTCCGACCCAATTCCCGTAACGAACGCATCCCGCATAAGGAGGTTCGAATGTTCAGTGGCCGTAACGGCCTGACAGTCACAGTCCCGGACGAGTGGGATTAGGGCCCGCCAGAAGTCTTCTATGGACTCACCAGGGAGTTGAGAGCGAGTGGCGAGTATGTGCCTGGCGTAGAGCGTGTTTGTTTTCTGTGCGTAGTTTTCTTTGAGAAGCGCCATGGTGTCGGCGTAGTTCGGGGCGTCCTGGATCAGCGGAAACATGTTGGAGCTCAACCTTGAGTACAGGATCTGTATCTTCTGAGCCTCCGGAACAGGGGTGGTCGCTGAGTTGATGTACGCCGCGAAGCAAGCTAGCCAGTGATCAAAGTCCTTTTTGGCATCGCTTGATTGCGGATCCAGCTGCAGGCGATCTGGCTTGATACGGAGGTCCACCTTTTAAAAAATCTTAGAGCAATAAATTGATGCACGATCAATTGAACAAAGACTAGAGTTGGATACAACTGAGGCTTTATTGCTCTAAGATGTGTGGCCTCCCACAGCAGCTGGCAAAATGGCTGCTGAATGGAGGACACGCATATTTATACTCCACCTACTGGGGACTACCGGTGAACCTGTAGTACAGGTCCTACCTTACATCACCTAATACAGGTGCAACAGTGGTTCACCACATTAAGTTTTTGACAAGTCGAGGAACGAAACAGCAATATTTTAGAAGTATAGTATGGAGGACAGCTTTTCAACCCCGAGGTTGTTGTCTTAGTGCAGTAGTGATAGAACTTGGCAAGTCTGATACAACATTTTGAGATCTCATGTTAAATGGCAATAAACTTTCTGCGCCATAATCTAGTTTAACTACTATATTAAAATATGTGCATGTATAGTTACCAGTGCGTATTCATTTGCTAGACGATGATGCAGTGTAACATTTTTCTTTATGGATATTCTAGACTCTTGGGGCTGGATTCTCTGTTTTTGGGACAAAGTCCCCACGCCGATGTGAAAACTGTGGTCTTTTACGCCAGGAAAACTGGCGTCAAAAGGCCACAGATTCACCGCTTTACTGGGGCCTAGCAGGCAGCAGTCGTACAACTCGCTGCTCTAGCTTCTAATACGGCCCCCAGCAGCTCCGGGTCAGAGGCGGCGCATGTGCACAGCGGCGACCTTCAGCGGACTCAGCCCGCGGACCTGAACTGGCAAAATAGTGCCACACATCGGCCGCTCGCGTGCCTGGATCGCCGCACACATTGCCCCTTTGGCCAGACCGAGTCCGCAGCCGCCTCGCGCGGTTCCTGGATGGTGGGACCGTAAGAGGTCCATACCGTCGGGAATTTGGCCGGTCGGGGATGGAGCATCGCGAGGCGGGCCTCAGACAATGGCCTGAGGCGGTGGATACTCGGCGTGGCGAGTACACCGATTTCGGGGGGCGGAGAAAGTGCCGCTCCTGATTCCGTACGCCAAAACAGATTCTCCACCCCGTCGTCAAACGCGATTTCGGCGTCGGGATGCAGAGAATCCAGTCCAAGATTCTTTGCACCAACAATCTAGTCAGGTGGACATATTTGGGAATTTACAAAAATGTCAGTGTTTTTCGTAACTTATTACTTGTACTAGAATCATTGTTGACTTCCCATTTAGATCTTTTGTTCCATATAACCACAAGGGGTTTGGGATCCAATGTCATGTTAGTGAGGCTAAGATATAAACATGGAAAGGAAGAAGAACCAGGATTCTTTAATAGGAGTAAAGGTGGCAGAACTGTTCACGTTTCAAACCAGAAAATCAATAGCTTCAAATTACAATTCGGAATTCATCACTGTCAAAGAAATTGATTTTTAGACTTGCAAATATTTTGAAATGGCAGTACATGGCCAGATAGTGTATAACATGATGAGTCTGCAGAAAAGAAACATCACAAGGAAATGTATTGGGATAGTTTCAGATGTTATATATTTAATAACCATTTGCACATTTAACAGCAATGATTGGGACACCTTGGGGGAATTGATGCATTTACCAACACAATTTCATTCTGGTTGCAAAGAAAAAGAAGATGATGTACGAGAAATTGTCCCTGGAGCAATTTGAGTTATATCTTAAAAGGACCAGACATTCTGTTACGATATCATCTCTAATTTGACCTGTTCAATGATAATACAGGCAGCTGTCAATTGCACATTTCAACGTCCCACATAAATTATTTTTTTTTTAAAATATTTTTTTATTCTCCTCCTTTTTTACATTTTCTCCCAAATTTACACCCAACAATAAAACAATAATCAGTAATGAATGTAATGTCAACCCCCATATCAATAACAACAATCCCATTCTCGCACCAAACCCCAGACATTAGCCTGCATGTTAACATAAACAAATGACAAAAAGGAATCAGGAATCGGCCATAGTCACCATTAACACACACAGCCCCCTCCCCCAACCCTCCCAGCCCCCAACCCCACTAATGTTCGATGTGATCCAATTCTCGAAAATGCATAATGAATAACGCCCATGAATTGTAGAATCCCTCCATCCTTCCCCTCAGTTCACATTTGACCTTTTCAAGCGTCAAGAATTCCAACAGGTCCCCCCGCCTCGCCAGGGCACAGGGTGGAGATGTTGATCTCCACCGTAACAGGATTCACCTTCGGGCGATCAATGAAGCGAAGGCTACAACATCTGCCTCCATTTCCAACCCCGGTTGGCCTGACACCCCGAATATGGCCTCCTGAGGGCCGGGTCCAGTTTCACGTGCACCACTTTAGAGATGACCCTAAACACCTCCTTCCAGTAATCCTCCAGCTTTGGACAGGACCAGAACATATAAATGTGATTTGCGCCCCCCCCCCACCCACCCCCCCACCCCCCCCCCACAACGTTCACACACATCTTCAACCCCCTTGTGGTATTATCAGGTATTGCAACACCCGAGAGGCTGAAGTTCCATTGGTCAAACCTAGGGGTTTACCATTGGCTGTATAGTATGTAGCTCCGCCCAGATAGGTGGGGTATAAGAGTCGGTGCCGTCCCAGCAACCCTCATTCCGTACCTGAGCTGCTGGGGAACAGTTCTAGTCTATTAAAGCCTTCCGTTATGCTTTAACCTCATCTTTGCAGTAATTGATCGTGCATCACCCCTCAAAGAGCCGGCTGTCCCACATGAAGTATAAAGATTGTAAATGCCACCTTTGCTTAGTCCATGAGTGCCTCTCCCAAAGTCCAAAATTTCAAGTATTTAAGGTATTATGTAATTTGGATGCAACAAAAAAAGTTAAGTAAAAGTTTTGCTGTTGCTAAAGGTCTACTCAGCATGACTGGAAATTGGGTAATGCCAGTTAATCAAAAATGGTAGTTCTGCATTTTCAACCAATCAGAAAGCTCCTGGTTGATTTCACAGTGATACGGGTGTTGAGGTTTCACGAGAGGTGGGGTTGTGGGAACAAGGGAATCTAGTGAGTGGTGCTGAGGAAACATGGTGTTGCAGAACAATGGGAGGCTAAGAAAAGGGTCTGGATTCTCCGATTCTGAGACTAAGTGCTGACGCCGGCGTGAGAATGGTGGCATTTTACGACCAAACTAAATGCCGCAAAACGGCCGCCAACCCTCGTCTGGTTGGGGGCTTGCAGGCATACAGCGTAGAGCACCCGGCTCTAGCTGAAGATACGGACGAAGAATGGCTGGTTCCGTGGCCGCGCATGCGCACGGCGGCAGCCTGCAGCGGGACGAGCCGTGCAACATGGCGCCGGCCACGCGCAGACCCGGCCTGCCAAATAGTGACCCCCTTTGGTCAGGCTCACCAGTGAAGCTAGAGCTGCGAGTTCTACGACAGCTGCCTGCTAGGCCCCAGCAAAGCGGTGAATCTGTGGCCTTTTGATGCCAGTTTTCCTGGCGTAAAAGACCACAGTTTTCACGACGGCGTGGGGACTTTGTCCCAAAAACAGAGAACCCAGCCCCAAGAGTCTAGAATATCCATAAAGAAAAATGTTACACTGCACCATCATCTAGCAAATGAATACGTACTGGTAGCTATACATAACCCCCACCAGTGCCCCCACCCCCCGCCAAAGCCCCCCTGCCCGCGGATCGACTTTCCCCCCGACTGTGGTGGCGCTGGACTCAGTTCGCAGCCACCATGCCGAGTTCCCGAAATTAAATACCACACGCGACCAACGCCGTCGGGAACTTGGCCCATCAGGGGCGGAGCATCGGGGAGGGCCTCAGGTGACGTCCTGAAGCAGTCCATACGGCGTACTCGAAGAGTACGCCACTGTTTCGGAGGGGACGGAGCATCGCAAAAGCGGCGCCGCCCCCGATTTTGACGCCAACGTGGATTCTCCGGCCAATCGGCAAATGCAATTTTGCCGTTGGAGACCGGAGAATCCCGCCCAAGAAGAGGGGCAGGTCAAGGACAACAACTACCCAGTGAGTAATTCATTTTCAAAAGTTAATTGGGGGTGTTGTGCTGAAAGCTAAAGGTTTGTCTAGGGCAGGAAGTACCCTATAGCCAGCATGCATCTGCCACAGGGCACAGGATAAATCATGGAGTGAAACGTGTAGACCGAGTGGACACGTGAGAATGTGCTGAAGTGGCTACATAAATGGTCACACGGCAGGGCCGCAGGTGTTATCCCTGGAATCTCGGGCAGAGCACAAGTACTGTATGTAGTTATTGAGCCTAGCATTAGACTACCTTTGTTGGAAGTCCTTAATGTCAGTGATTTAAGGAACCCACAATATTCTACAGGGTATCAGAAGTTAGCAGTATGACGCAAGGACTTCGCTGCATCAACCCACTTGTCTTTGATGAAAATATTGTGGATAGTTTTGAAAAGTTCCAGTAGGAGTGGTGCATTTATTGTGGTGCTGCACTCTCTGACAAGTCGAAAAAGGTATAGGCCTTTACCCTATTAAAACTTGTGGGTCCCAAGGCCATTGAAAAATTCTAGTCATTTGTCTTTCAGACAGAGGAGGAAAAAGAAGATTCTGAAACAATCTGAGGACATTTGTCCCCTGTTAAAAAACCTAATCCGTGATAGACATGTGTTCCATTCCACCAACCAGAAAGCAGATGAATCAATAATCAGCCATATTGGCAAAGAAATGTCCATTTGGAACTCTCACTGAAGAGTAACCATGGATCGAGTATTTTGTGGAATACACAGTGACTTGATCCGCAAGCAGCTGCTGTGGGAAAAAGACTTAACATTGCAAGCAGCCATCAATATCTGTATGTTGAACGAACAATCTGAGAAACAAAGCAGAGATTTTAGGCGGGAAACTGAGGTATTCTCAGTATAGGGAGTGCCCTGCTCCAATTGCAGCGGCCAGCACCCACTGAACAGAACAGCTTATTTATTTTGCATATGGTAAAAGATGCATGAAATGGAACCACTTTGCTAAATGCTGCAGATGCAAACGACAGCAGTCTTTCTCTGCCATCAGCAACGTGGCAGCTGTTTGATTCTTCAGGGGTAGGAGTGTCAGTCAGGTGAATGAATTGGAGTTCAACCAAAACAGTGAAGATTCAGAGTCTCCAACAATACTCTATTGTGACCATGTTGACAACTTCACAGGAAAGAATGAGATCTTTACCACTCATTAATTAACTCACTAATTAACCGTAATGCTTGACTTAAGTTCAAGATTGATACTGCAGTGAAGACTAATGAACTATCCAGCCAAAGGTTACAGGAAGTAGACCCATATTCAGCATCAGATCCGAATACCCAGTGGCTTATGGCAGACAGACAATCCACACAGAAAGGAAATTTCAAGTTTCATATAGCTGACCAAAACATAAACCATTACTAGGGTTTTGGGGCAGCGTTGCATTGGGTCTCATTCAACTTGGTCCAGAAGTGCATGCTCTACAACTCAAAACCCCCAACACACCAGGCCGTCCTATCGTTTCAGGCAATGGGACCCTGTGTGAGAACCTCTCTGGCTACATCGAGGGCATCTTGGAACCCATCGTACAAGGTACGCCCAGCTTCTGTCGCGACACGACGGACTTCCTACAGAAACTCAGCACCCATGGACCAGTTGAACCAGGAACATTCCTCGTCACAATGGACGTCTTGGCACTCTACACCAGCATCCCCCATGACGACGGCATTGCTGGATCAGCCTCAGTACTCAACACCGACAACTGCCAATCTCCAGGCGCAATTCTGCAACTCATCCGCTTCATTCTGGATCACAACGTCTTCACCTTCGACAACAAGTTCTTCATCCAGACGCACGGAACAGCCATGGGGACCAAATTCGCACCTCAATATGCCAACATCTTCTTGCACAAGTTTGAACAAGACCTCCTCACCGCACAGGACCTTCAACCGACGTTATACACCAGATACATCGATGACATTTCTTTCCTTTGGACCCACGGCGAAGAATCACTGAAACGACTACACGATGACATCAATAAGTTCCATCCTGCCATCAGACTCCCCATGGACTACTCTCCAAAATCAGTTGCATTCTTGGACACACTCATCTCCATCAAGGACGGTCACCTCAGCACTTCGCTTTACCGCAAGTCCACGGATAACCTCACGATGCTCCACTTCTCCAGATTCCACCCTAAACACATTAAAGAAGCCATCCCCTATGGACAAGCCCTTCATATACACAGGATCTGCTCAGACAAGGAGGAGCGTAACAGACATCTACAGACACTAAAAGATGCCTCGTACGAACGGGATATGGCGCTCGACTCATCGATCGACAGTTCCAACGCGCCACAGCAAAAAACCGCACTGACCTCCTCAGAAGACAAACACGGGACACAACCGACAGAGTACCCTTCGTCGTCCAGTACTTTCCCGGAGTGGAGAAACTACGACATTTTCTTCGCAGCCTTCAACACGTCATCGATGAAGATGAACATCTTGCCAAGGTCATCCCCACACCCCCGCTACTTGCCTTCAAACAACCACGCAACCTCAAACAAACCATTGTTTGCAGCAAACTACCCAGCCTTCAGAACAGCGACCACGACATCACACAACCCTGCCATGGCAATCTCTGCAAGACATGCAAGATCATCGACATGGGTACCACCATTACACGTGAGAACACCACCCACCAGGTACGCGGTACATGCTCGTGCGACTCGGCCAACGTTGTCTACCTCATACGCTGCAGGAAAGGATGTCCCGAAGCGTGGTACATTGGCGAGACCATGCAGATGCTGCGACAATGAATGAACGGAAATTGCGCGATAATCACCAGGCAGGAATGTTCCCTTCCTGTCGGAGAACACTTCAGCAGTCAAGGGCATTCAGCCTCTGATCTCCGGGTAAGCGTTCTACAAGGCGGCCTTCAGGACTCGCGACAACGCAGAATCGCCGAGCAGAAACTTATAGCCAAGTTCCGCACACATGCGTGCGGCCTCAACCAGGACCTGGGATTCATGTTGCATTACATTCACCCCCCACCATTTGGCCTGGGCTTGCAAAATCCTACCAACTGTCCTGGCTTGAGACAATTCACACCTCCTTCACCTGGGGTTACCCCTATCTCTGGATATGTAAAAACTTAATTAACTGCAAATGCTAGCATTCTAAGCATTGTCTTGCATCTTTGAATTTGTCTATATATATGTTTCTGGAACATACCTCTTCATTCACCTGAGGAAGGAGCAGTGCTCCGAAAGCTAGTGTTTGAAACAAACCTGTTGGACTTTAACCTGGTGTTGTAAGTAACAATCAGATTGTGAATCTCTGGATTTACTCAATAACTGTTTAATTATGTGTAAGCCTTTCTCAACCTTTCCGTTAGACTGTGGGAAATGAGGGCTTGAGGTGATGTGGTCGAAATTGTAAGTCATGGCGAATTCTTTCCATTCACAGCTAGAGAAATACAGACCATTATCAGAAGTGATGGTTTGAGGTATTCCATGTCTTGCAAATATGTCTCTGCATGCTTTAATAACAGCTGTGGATGTGAGAACATTCAATTTCATGACTTCTGGAAAATTTGAATAATAGTCAATGACTAAAATGTAATCTTTGCCAAATGAATGAAAGAGGTTGATACCTACTTCCTCCCATGGTGACATAACGATGTCATGCTGTTGCAATGTTTCTTTGCACTGTTGACTTTGGTGTTTTTGATAAGTAGAGCATGACATGATCATGCCTGAGATATCTTGATTAACACCTGACCATTAAATCAATTGCCTGGCTTTGCGTTTATATTTCTCTATGTCTAGATGACCTTCGTGAAGTCTAGTAAGCATTTATGACTTCATGCTGTCTGGGCAGCACGGTAGCTTAGTGGTTAGCACAATTGCTTCACAGCTCCCGGGCCCCAGGTTCAGTTCCCGGCTTGGGTCACTGTCTGTGTGGAGTCTGCACGTTCTCCCAGTGTGTGCGTGGGTTTCCTCCGGGTGCTCCGGTTTCCTCCCACAGTCCAAAAATGTGCAGGTTAGGTGGATTGGCCATGCTAAATTGCCCTTAGTGTCCAAAATTGCCCTTCGTGTTGGGTGAGGTTACTGGGTTATGGGGATAGGGTGGAGGTGTGCAGTTGGGTAGGGTGCTCTTTCCAAGAGCCGGTGTAGACTCGATGGGCCGAATGGCCTCCTTCTGCACTGTAAATTCTATGATTGACGATTTGGTCATGTCGCAGTAGAATACCATCTAAGATAGTTAGTTCAGATTGTATACCCTGGTATTGTTGCACAATGACCTTTTGGCCATCCATTCTGTAAGTGATGGAGTGCTCTGGTCAAAGTGGCATCCTTCTGAGTCTCTTCACGTATTTGTTGAAGTTTGTGATTGGACGCACAAAGTAATTCTCTGAAAAGTTGTAGATGAACATCAATGTTATTGATTGATTCTTCTTGTGTGATATCAGTGTTAATTGATCGTGATAGAGTGTCAGCTATGACTAACTCTTTACCTGGAGGATAGATAAGATTAAAATCATAGCTGCGCAATTTCATCATAAGTCTTTGTAGTCTAGGTGTCATATCATTAAGATTCTTGTCGATAATGTTGACAAGTGAACGATGGTCTGTTTCCACAATAAATCTTGGTAAGCCATATACATTTTTAAAAAAAATTTAGAGTACCCAATTAATTTTATCCAATTAAGGGGCAATTTAGTGTGGCCAATCCACCTAACCTGCGCATCTTTGGGTTGTGGGGACAAAACCCACGCAGACACGGGGAGAATGTGCAAACTCCACACGGACAGTGACCCAGAGCCGGGATCGAACCTGGGACCTTGGCGCCATGAGGCATCAGGGCTAACCCACTGTGCCACCGTGCTGCCCGGTAAGCCATATACATAATAGTGGAACTTTGTAATTCCAGTCACAAGTCCAAGACACTCTTTTTCAATTTGGGCATACCTGCACTCAGTTGAAGTCATTGATCTGGATGCGTAGGCGATGGGAAACCAATTATTGAAATGGTCTTATTGTAACAGAACTGCACCTCTGCCATTCTGACTGGCATCAGTCGAAATTTTAGTGGGCTTGGTTGGGTCAAAGAACGTCAAGCTTGGAGCCTGGATCAACTGTTGTTTCAGATCTATCCATTCTTCAGTATGATTCTGAGTCCATTCGAAATCAGTGTTTTTTCTGATGAGCTGATGTAATGCAGTTGTTCTGCTTGAAAGATTTGAGATGAATTTTCCCAGAAAATTCACAAATCCAAGAAAGCGTAAGACAGCTTTTTTGTCTTTCGGTTTCTGAATTGTTTTGATGGCTTGAATTTTGTCTTCGTCCGGTTTGATTCCATTTGCTGTTATGTGGTCACCAAGAAATTTCAGTATTGAGGTGGCAAACATACATTTAGCTTGGTTCAGCTTTAAACCATAATTATGCATTCTCTTAAACACTTCTCTGAGTCATATCATGTGTTCTTCTGCTGTCGTAGACCAGATGATTATGTCACTGACATAAACACGAACACCTTCAATGTTCTCTGTCATTTGTTCCATTATACAATGAAATATTTCTGATGCAGAAATCATTCCGAAAGGCATTCTATTGAAACAATACCTGCCGAAAGTTGTTGAAGGTGCAGAGGAGCTTGCTGGAATCATCAAGCTGCATCTGCCAAAAACCTTGTGAGGCATCTAATTTGGTGAAAATTTTGGCATTGGCCATTTCTGAGATGATTTCCTCTCTTTTAGGTATTGGGTAATGCTCTTGACAAATATTCCTGTTGAGATCTTTAGGATTCATACATATCCTTATGTCACCCAATGGTTTTTTTACACAGACTAGGGAGCTCACCCAACCAGTAGGTTGTGTTTCTTTTGATATGATTCCTTGCGATTGTAATCTGGAGAGTTCAGCTTTCAATCTTTCTCTGAGAGGTGCTGGTACTCGTCTCGGTGGATATATCACTGGCTTGGCATCGTTTTTCAGAAGAATTTTGCATTGATATGGCAATGTGCCCATGCGATGAAAAACATCAGGGTATTCTTTAAGAGTTGTTGGATGTCATCTTCTATTGTAGCTGTCTCACAAGTATTGAGGAAGATTATCTGAATCAGCTGCAAATCTTTACAAGCTTGAGCACCCAATAGTGAAGATCAGTTGTCATCCACTATTTCAAATCGGATTTTTTTGTGAATGTCCCTGTTGGTGGCATTTAAATAACACGAGCCATGCAAAAAAACGTTATTGCCATTGTAAGCTTTTAGTGAACATTCTGCAGGTACGATGTCACAGTCACCTTTAATAGTAGAGAAGTCCTTGGAATTGAGAAGATTCGCTGAAGCGCCTGTATCTAACTTGAATGATATTGGTATATCGTTGATGCATACAGTAGTCATTCATTCATTGCTGACGACGTTGACTTGTTGCTTTATTGTTGTTTGAAGATTCTTTTCAGTGCGTGAAAAGCTTTTGTTGTTGCTTGAAGATCTGTCTTTCTGCTTGAAGATCTGCCTTCATTGATGCTTCAACCACTCTAACAAAGAAGGTATTTTCTGAAAAGAGAAAATTTCATCACCTTGGGAAAAATCTTTGTTGAACAGATTTTTTCATCTTTGTCAACAGCTCTCACATTGTAATTCTTTTTATGTGCAGGAGGGAGATAACTTGCTGATGATTGACACTGAGAAGCATAATGATTCACTTTTGAGCATCTCAAACAGCGTTTTCCAAAAACTGGGCAGTTTCCCTTTAAATGGGCGTTCCCACATCTATGACACATCATCACGCTGTCGCCAAGACGTATTAGTGATGTTCGCGCATGCGCAGACATCTTTTACGGAGTCTCGCATTTCTATGCGAAGTGCGCATGTCCCGAGTTGGAAAACGTGTGCGCTGGGTAGCTGCCATTCTGAACAGTCTTCTGTGCTGCCTGCGACAGTATTTTTATTTTCTCAGCCTCGTGGTAGACTTTTGTGCCTTTTTCTTTCAGATAAAACTTTAAGTACTGACTTTTAGTTTGTTCACCAGAGATGCATTTTTCAATAGCAATTTTCTACGCAAGATCATTTTGACGTATTAAAGCTCCTCTTAAAGATTCATCTGTTATACCATAAATGATCATGGGCGTCATTCTCCGCCGGCGGGAGTCTCTGTTTTGCCGGCGCCCGGGGGTTTCCCGACGGCGTGGGGCTGCCCCACAATGGGAAACCCCATTGACCGGCCGGTGTTACGGAGACTCCCGCCGGCCGGTCGGGGCAGAAATGTGGCGGGGCGGGTAGGAGAATTTTGCCCCTGATCTCACACTGGAGAATCATGAAGATCAGCATAATTACAGGTCTGAGCTAGGAATTCTAGATCAGTAATGAAGTTATTCACTGGTTCTCAACTTTTTGCACTCGCTTATGAAATCTAAATCATGAGACTTCCGGGTGTGGCTATGCAGAGCTAGGTCGCATATTCGGTAGCTCCCGCTTGGAACGGACTTTTGGGCTCTTTTACAGGGCCCCCACGGCATTTGTTTGACATTTCCCGGTGTGGGAAGAAGACTGCAACACTCCCCTGATGGTGTCCCCCAGGATTGTTGTGTCTTTTGGCTGCCAGGCCCGGCAGAAGCAGTGGAAGATTTGGCTGCAACAGGATAAACAGGGCCCCTTCCAGCATGCAAGCGGGGGAAGGGCAAGCTTAAAGCTGCAAACTGACCTGAGGACCTTTATCAAAAGTGAATTCTAACAGCAGAGGGAACAACTGTGAAAAGATCTCACCAGGGCCACTGAAGAAGCGGGGACGAGGCTTCCGGTGGCAGCCATGGAGGAGTAGGTCACGCATTCGGCAGCTCCCGTCTGGAATGGACTCTCAGACCTTTTTCAGGAGTTTCCACGGACATTTTGGGGCAGATTGGTGAAGCGAACACTGCCAAAAGGATTCTCTCTCTCGAGACTTTTGGGCTCTTTTCAGGGCCCCCAAGGGCACTTTTTCGACGTTTCCCGGTATGGGAAGGAGTTAATAATAGTTCCCCGTCAGTATATGGCTTTAACTAGGAGCAGGGTGACAAAAAAGGTGGTGGTGGACCAGAAGAAGGGAGGGAAGAAGGACAAAATAGCAGCGGGCGGAGACCAGGCAGCGTGGAGGCTGTGGGCGGAGGAGCAACAGGAGGGTATCCAGCGCTGCCTCAGAGAGATTAAAAAGGACCTGCTAGAGCCGATGAAGGCTTCTATTGATAAGCTGCTGGAGACACAGACGGCCCAGGGGGTGGCGATCCGAGAGGCTCAACAAAAGATCTCTGGCAATGAGGACGAGATCTTAGCCCTGGCGGTAAAGGTGGAGGCGCACCACAAGAAATGGCAGGAGCGGTTCAAGGAGATGGAGAATCGGTCGAGGCGGAAGAATCTGCGGATTCTGGGCCTCCCGGAGGGGCTGGAGGGGCCGGACGTGGGGCCTATGTGGTCACCATGTTAAACTCGCTGATGGGAGCGGGGTCCTTCCAGGGGCCCCTGGAGCTGGAAGGGGCCCATAGAGTGTTGGCGAGGAGGCCCAAGGCTAACGAGCCTCCGCGGGCGGTGCTGGTGCGGTTCCATCGGTTCGTCGATCGGGAGTGTGTGCTCAGGTGGGCCAAGAAGGAGAGGAGCAGCAGGTGGGAGAACGCGGAGGTTCGGATATATCAGGACTGGAGTGCGGAGGTGGCGAAGAGGAGGGCCGGGTACAATCGAGAGAAAAGACCCGTTGGGTCATCTGGACTCGAAACGTTAGCTCTTTTCTCTCCCTACAGATGCTGCCAGACCTGCTGAGATTTTCCAGCATTTTCTTTTTGGCTAACCTGGTACCATGTTATATTACGATGTGTAATATATATATTTTTCTTTTTATCCAGCCGAGTTGTTGAAATATAGCCATAGTCTTCCAGTGATGATAAAGTAATTTATTGAGTAATATAAAAGAATCTTGTGAGTTCTTTTTACTTAATACTGAACTAGTAAAGCAAACAAATAATTGTAGAATAAATTTATTAAATTATATGATATCAGATGATAACTAATAATTTCTTCTCTCTCGCTTTCTCACTACTGATCTCTCTGCAATCCTGTAGGAAAGAGCAGGAAAACATTTATAAAGGTCCATCTAGTGTTCTATTGCCTGTAGTTGCTTAACATAGTTTGATCATGTATTACTACATAGAGAGATCACTATACGCACCAGGACCAAGATTCCTACTGCTGCTGCTGCCTAAACTTGAAATCAACTTGAATGAGGCCCTCCTCCAATGCCGATTGAGAACCAAAACGCACTATGATCGAGATGCCCACAGACTCGACTTTCTAATACCAGGTCAAACTGCCCGGATACAGACTACATGGGGCCATGACAAGAGGTGACGGTACTCAGTGATGCTATGTGGTAGCCTTAGACGGTCCCCACTGTGCACACAATTGCCATCACCTGCAAATAGCAAAACCAAAACCAGCAGGTAACATCACCACTGGCCTAAGACACCAGCCCCCTGCAACAGAAGACATGCTGGGCCCGATTCTCCCAATATATTTCTAAGTTTATTTGTCGCGGGTTTTTCAGGGTGTTTCCCGCCGGCTCTACCATCACTATTCAATGATACTTAGTCACTGTTTTGGGTCCTGGCGAATTTCTGACTGGTTTAGGCCACACTTAGAATTTTTTTTTTAGCACTGGGGAGCTGAACTCAGAAATCGGGCCGCCATTTTGAAATGGTGCCCCAATCTCTAAGTGAGCTTGTGGACCCCCACACTCCCCACCCATGGGCAAAGTCACATCCCACACACATGGGGCAGTACCCCAAAACCCCCAAGTGAGGACACCCTGCTATGGGGTCCCTGGGGGTCCCCCCTCTTCAGGCCCCCGCAAGCCCCCTTACAGCATCCCCATCCTTGCAGAATTTGCACCCATCACCCCCCAACTTCCCAGAGGGTCCTACTTACCTGCCCTGCATGTCCCCACCCTAAAAACCACCCCTCCACCCTCTTTTCATGGACATGGACCCCTTGCCCCTTGGCAGTGCCGCCCTGGCACTCAAGCATCCTTGCACTGCTACCCTGGCACTAGGCAGTGCTCCTGCTGGCTTGGCCGTGCCATCCAGGCACCTAGACAGTGCCAGGGTGTCAGTGCCAAGGTGCCAGCTGGGCAGTGCCACGGCACCAGCTGGGCAATGCCAAGGTTTCCACCTTCCAGGGGGAGGGCCATGGATCCACACTGCACTTACCCTGACCATCCAGAGGTATCCGATGGCCCAAGAGACCCCTCGTGTGCTGTTCCGACTGGTCCACGTTTGTGAGGACCAGCAGTGATCGGCGCCTGGCTGCAGCCTCCCTGGGGAGGCCGGTGAATCGAAGGAGGCCGATGGATCCCTCGCAGGTAGGTCGTAAGTAGGTTTATGACCTACTTCCATGAGCGTCATTCGGTCACGCTGATTTGGGGCAGGTTTCTAAATCCAACATCTCGCGAGCTTCGGAGAATCCTGGAGGTGCGGAGGCTGTCGGGAAGTTTTCTGCAAGCCTCTCCTGACATTCACATGCCATGTTGCGCTCAAGCAAGAGCCCAACGAGGTCGGAGATTCGCGCCCAGCTGACTTCTACAGAGGCCAATGTAGCCACTACTGCTGCACTTGATGAACAGGCAGATGAAATGTCCTGTGTTATTACCAATGAGGACACTGGTCACAGAATAACTACAACACAACCTACCAGCGTAATCACCGCTCGGGGCTGCTGAGTAGGCCGAATACAAGATTCCAGGACTTTAAAGGAGGGGTGGGAAGAAGGAGACCCAATGGGCAATGCACCAGTTGCTACAGCCTAATCTGTGCCTCAATATGTGTATATAGATACAATATATATATTATTGCATGTCACATAATAGTCTGCATAGTTTCCTCGTGCGCAAACTGTTACATCTCATGCCACCAGGTGTCCCAGCTAAACAGGGAAGATGTAGACTGAGTATGTATGTGAGAACTTGATGACACGGCTACATAAGAGGCCACATGGCAGGACCCCAGGGGTTATCCTCGGGATCTCAGGCAGAGCACAAGTGCTGAATATAGCTGTTGACCCCAGCAATAAACTACCTTTACTGGAAGTCTTTGATGTTGGTGATTTAAGGAACCCCCAGCATTCTACAGAATATATCTTCCTACTGCGCACCTTATTGTAGAGCTTTTGGATTGATCCACTATATTGTGTGTAATTGTAGGAACTCTTTGTGGTGATCTTTTGTGAGGGGTTTCCAGGATGGTAGACGCAGTGATCGCAAAGATACACAAAGCTCTTTTTAAAGAATTAAACTAACTTTATTTTAACACTGCTAAATGTGAGTTCGACACCTGTACCAAATAGCAAACATACACATAAGAATTAAACTACACTCACTAACACTATCAAAATCTATTAACTATAAAAATTATATTTTAACTAACTCTGCAATGTACTATGAATCTAATCTCCTTGAGCTCCAACCTAATCTGACCCAGAAGCCCAAGAGCCTGTGCAATATCTAGCACTGTCCCTTAGCTCCCTCTAGTGGCTAGGCGTAACATAACATTAACTCTTTACATATTGTACATTTGAATAATGTCACACTCTTTCCTGCCATATACTCTTAATAGAAACTCCACGGCAGCGTTGTATTTATAATTCCACCAAAACAATGTAACCACATCTGTTCAATGTTACTTTCAGTGCCAAAGTTCCTTCTATGAAGTTGTTATATCTTTTCTGGAGCATTATGCTATAAATGCCCGTCACCTCAATGATCATTATTATACGTGAGCATTAACATTTGATATTTCATTGTCAAATACTCTCCTCATCAAATGTGCACGTGAGCATACTTCTAGCAGGATTCGCTGTTTGGTGAAGAGAAGTCGGATTTTCCCCACCCTTACCCAAAGGTTCTAAGGCTGATTACACACTTAACTCAGCTCAGGCAGCAAATTAGATTTGGGACCATCCAGCCTCTGCTGCGCACTGGATAAGCATTCTGTGCCACCTAGAGATTTTTGCCTATTTCTATGGAGAATTAATTTTGGCATTGAGTAGATTTCATTTAAGCTATTGGCATGGCTTTGGAGTGTAGCAGCCGAGGCCAAGTAAATTGTGTAACCCTGGAAAACTGCAGATTGCGATATGGGATTAATCCACATCCGTTGCTTTCAATGCACACAAGCTTCATGCTGCTTGCTCATATAAATGATTGCAGTGAGCAGCCAGTGCAAAGTGTGCTGCTGAATTGCTGCCCACCTACATAGGGGATGAAAAACTGTTCAAGGGTAGCATGGGTTAAAGTCAGCCTGAGCAACTTAGAGAAGATACATTTTGGCTGGAGGCTGCAATTTGTAATGTTCTTGTCGGATGGCCTGATTTATATTACAAGAACATTTGTAGCTAAAGCTATAAATGATTTATTAATATTGACTGTTGGTCAAATACATACAAAACAACAGATGATTAACAGTATGAACATGCACAAGCCAACTCTCTCCAAGCTCCCTAATCAGTCTGAGGTCACCTGATTCTAACAATCAGTTATATACTAATGAGACTCTTAGTGGTCAGTCGGTGAATTACAACACAACCATGATATCAATACACAATTTCATGAAACCACGGGCTGGATTCTCCGCAACCCCGCGGCGAATTCGTGTTTGACGTGGGGGCGGAGAATCAAATTTCCCGACGGAATCGGTCCCGGCACTGCTCCGCCGATTCTCCGGGCCCTGAATATCCATGCGTTCATGAATAACGGCGTGTGGCTGGGGGCCATTGCCAGAGGCCCGCCCAGCGAACCTCCGCTCCCGACCGGCCGAGTTCCCGATGGCGTGGCACAAAATGCCATGGCCGGTCAGGACTCTCGCGTGGCAGCTGCGGATGGCCGCCCTGGCGGGAGGCGGGGGATCTGGCACCGAGGGTGGCCTCATGGGCGGCCGGGGGAGAGGCCGGGTCGGACGGATCCTCGGGCGGCAGTTTGGGGGGGGGGGGCCTACATTGTTCAGCTGCCTCCATGGATCGAGTCCGCCATGGCACTCGGCGCGGCCGCTGCCGTGCATGCGTAGACTCGGAACCGGAGGTGTGGGGACCCGTATCTGCAGCCGAAGCTGCATGAAGCACTCCGGGTCCCTGCTAGCCCCCTGAAGGTAAGTGAACCAGCTGGTATGTTTTCCAGAAAACTCAGGAGTTTTTATGTCGGCGTGGGGACATAGCCCCATTTTGGGAGAATCCAGCCCCACGTTCTTCCTGCTTCTCTCTAGCTGGAGAGAATGAAAGGTATTCAGTTCTCTCTTCATACAGAGCCCCGGTCATCTGCCTTTAGCCACAGTGAATGGTGAACTGGGGGATATTGCAAATGTTACTTGTTCCAGCATGGAAGGAGACAGACTTACATGGTCATGCCAACCTCACCTTGCTTTGAGGTTACAATTCTGGTTGCAACACGTGGCACATTTGAGTGGTCACCTCCATCACGAAGCATGTGTCTGAAGCAATGCTTTTCACTGAGGTCCAGGTAGGAATTTTGTCCCTGAACACCCTACGTAGATATGGCCTCCTGCTGAGACCCTTCCCCGTCTCCTTCTCCATCTTCCAGCAGCTTGTCCTCCTCTCTGTGCCCACTGCTGCTTCTTCCACTCATGCAGTCAAGGAGGATGAGTGCTATTGCTACCACATCTGGGAGCAAGTGAGCAAAATCGTCAGCACATCCTACACCATTCCCTGTCAGCACCTTTAAACAGCTCTGCAAACTTTCAAACACTTCTACAATCACAGCAAGAGTCAGCAGAAATCAATCAGGAACTAATCTGAAAGTAGTTGACAATCCCTTTAAACAGCATTGATGAAGGTCCCCTTTGCAGCTGAACTCATATTCAGTTGTACAAGATTAAGAGAGGATGTTAACTCGATCACTAAGCTCCAGATTGACACTACTGACATCAAAACGACATTTATTGATGTCATGATTTTCTACCCTGCATACTGCTGCGCGATGTCCACCCTCGCCCAATCGGTGTCTGGCGTGGCTCGCACCAGAAGTGTGCGTGCTCATTATGAAGGTTCCTTTTGTGAGTGAAATGTAACATCAGAAAACAAAGTGCACTCAGCCAAAATTCACAGCCAAATTCTCTACAGTTTACCAAAACATTGCATCAATATTACCACACCTGGAAGATGCAGGCTTCATAAAATATTGAAGTTGCCATCAGTGACAATCAAGGATCTCCCACTTCTCCATCAGCCCTTCTAGCTTTCTCGTAACCCCATTTTGCCTAAGTGAAGACTTCTCTGTAATTACTGAACACAAAAAACTTGCTTATGCTTGAAGAGTCAGGACAGGTGGGTAACATCATAGTCAATTTTTCTGCTTGACTCGTTAACATACATTTAATACAAAATTTGGATATTTATGTCTGATTTTTAGATGCCATGAGCATCATTGGACCACCAAAATGGCAACTGGGGTCCTCACGCATACTTTTGAGGTGATTCACACCAGAAGCCAAATTGATGGGAACCTTTGCATGCAGACAATGAATGGCCACTGGAAGAATGTAGAGCAGTTAGATGATGACAGCAACTAGTGTATAAAGTATTTGGCCCCAGCAGTGCCATTTTGGAGCTCAATACGTCAACCAATGCCCTTTGTTAACCTCATATGGCTCAGCACATGTTTAGCAGCAGGAAGGGCTCCCCACCTGAAGTACTGAAAGGGATCATCAATTACTTACAGGCTATTGATTACATCTGGTTGTAACTGTTTGGTGCTTGTGCAAACTGCAAAAATCCACAAAGAATGGTGTGTCAATGTCTTAGCAATGCTGTTGCTGCGGCAAATTTGCTGAAGGTAAAAGATTAGCTTCAGACTTATCCCTTCACCAAATACAATTATTGGAGTTAACAGGTGTGGTAGGTGCCTGGGCTTTTGTTGACTTCAAGGATTTTGCTCAGAGATATAGATACACTAGTAACCATTTTCCTTGGAATGTAGCATAACTTAACGAATGAACTTGTGGAAAGAGAAAATATTCTACCTGAACAATGAGGAACAATATATGAAATGTTTCTGCTTCTTTAAGAACCTCCTCACTGAAATCTGCTATGGCTTCAACTGCAAC
The DNA here is from genome assembly GCF_047496885.1 of Scyliorhinus torazame. Lineage (NCBI taxonomy): Eukaryota > Metazoa > Chordata > Chondrichthyes > Carcharhiniformes > Scyliorhinidae > Scyliorhinus > Scyliorhinus torazame. The sequence goes on from NC_092721.1 coordinate 90,436,223, forward strand.
CACAAGGCAGGGCAATGCCAGTGAAGGTGCCCCTAATAAAGAGCATTAATGTGACTGGCTTCTTCCAGGCTGGAGCTGCTGGTATTTGTAACATCTCAAAATTTACTGTCCTGTTATTTGACGGAGGTCACTGATCTGCTCTATTCAGGGAAATGGCTACTAGAGAGAAGCAGAGAGAACAAGTTCATAACTTCAAAAGGATTGCCAGCAGTTTAATGGGGCTGGATGCTAGTGTGGGCACCGCACATCTCTCCTCTAACAGAAACTAAAGAGATTCACTCTCTCGATGTCCAGTTGATGTGAAACCATGGGATGAAAATCCTGCAGGTCAATGCCCGGTATCCTGGACAGATGTCATAATGCCTTCATTTGGCTGACTTTCAGTGGACAAGACTCCAGATGCTTTGGAGGGTAAACTTGAACAGTTATGGCCCTCGGAGTCCTGACTGTGGGCACTGCACCATCTCGATAAGGCTGACAGCAGTTCGGCTGGTTGGCTGCATGGCTGGTAGGCAGGAGCAAGCGTGCTGGTGAAGTGGCAGGGATTGGAAGACAAATGCAGTCTTCCTGAGAGAGGACAACAGGTTTGTGTTCCACAGAACCACAGCCACTCTCCAGTGGCAGCACCTTAGTAATCCCAGTGATTTGTTGGAGGGCAGATTACTGGAGAGTTGCAACACCATGAAAGTCCCTTTGCATAATGTACTCCACAGCCATAATGGCTGGTCTTCCACTGCAACACGCCGGGTTCTGGTGGAAGCTGCTCGGGGGATGACACAACAGCTTTGTCGATGTTATGCATTATGTTGTCAGCACTTTTCCATAACAACCCTCCCCCCCCCCCCCCCCCCCCCCCCCCCGATTGTTATCGAAGTCTTCTCCAGAGCCCTCTGCAATAGAACTGATGTGTGACCCCTCCGCTAGAAGAGTTGGTTCCTATGCTATCCTTACCCTCTCCCCTGGCTACTGGTCAGTCGTGCCTGGTGTCACAGTGCATCTCTATGTTATCATCTAAATTACACACAGTGTCCATATCTGAGCTGGTGACTGCGAGTGTGAAATCATGGTGATGGTGCAACTTCATTATTCCTGTCTTTTTGCTGTTCCTCTGGTGCTGAGCCAGATGGCAATACTTTGGTGTCTGAAAGCAGAAAGGCACAAGGGTAAGAATGTTGCAAGAGTACGATGCATGTTTACATCATCTGCAACTTGTAAATCAGAAGAGATTGTGGGAAGAGAGGGTAGATGTGAGCAGGAGTTTGAATGAGGACAAAGTTATCTTCAACGGTGTCAGCCTCTCCACATGAAGAATCCTGTTTTGGGCACAATTAAGTTGGCTTCTTAGTCTTCAGTATATTAACAGGAAATCTTTATTAACAACACATAACCACATACAATAGAGGGTATGGGTATGGAATTGATTCCATCCTAGGTCTTTATACATCTACGAAGGTAGAACTTCTATCTTTTTGCTCCAGGCTCTTCTCTCTGTGGAACCTTTTCTTTCTGGTGAATCTTCTTTTAATTTGTAGCTTCAGTTGTGAGTTTGTTCCAGTTCAGAATCTGGTGGAAGTGTCCTTTTTCTAAGTTTTTCTGTATTTGTGTGAAGATGAGGGTTTTCGATCCGGATGCTGCCTACATGATGAATCCTGCTTTGAACATCATGAAGTAGGCTTCATAATTTTGAGTATATTAACATCAAGTGTTTATTAACAACTCATGACTATATACATATATACAGTAGAGGGTGCAGGAGCTGAGGTGTCCTCCCGGTGCTGCGGTTTCCTCCCACAGTCCAACGATGTGCGGGTTAGGTGGATTGGCCATGATAAATTGCCCTTAGTGTCCAAAATTGCCCTTGGTGTTGGGTGGGGTTACTGGGCTGTGGGGATGGGGTGGAGGTGTGGACCTTGGGTAGGGTGCTCTTTCCAAGAGCCGGTGCAGACTCGATGGGCCGAATGGCCTCCTTCTGCACTGTAAATTCTATGATAATCTATGATAATAAGAACATAAGAACTAGGAGCAGGAGTAGGCCATCTGGCCCCTCGAGCCTTCTCCACCATTCAATGAGATCATGGCTGATCTTTTGTGGACTCAGCTCCACTTTAAGGCCCGAACACCATAGCCCTTAATCCCTTTATTCTTCATAAAACTATCTATCTTTATCTTAAAAACATTTAATGAATGAGCCTCTACTGCTTCACTGGGCAAGGAATTCCATAGATTCACAACCCTTTGGGTGAAGAAGTTCCTCCTAAACTCAGTCCTAAATCTACTTCCCCTTATTTTGAGGCTATGCCCCCCAGTTCTGCTTTCACCCGCCAGTGGAAACAACCTGCCCACATCTATCCTATCTATTCCCTTCATAATCTTATATGTTTTTATAAGATCCCCCCTCATCCTTCTAAATTCCAACGAGTACAGTCCCAGTCTACTCAACCTCTCCTCGTAATCCATGATAATCAGAGGTCTTTACACATCTCTATCCATCTCTGGACTGCCCCTGGCTCAGAGTCATGTGCCTTCTCAGGTCACTGAGCAGTGCTAAGCTCAGTCCCACATTAACCCTGTATGTACCAGAACCTATTACTACATCACTGGCCACAACCTGAGCAATTGATGCCCCAATAAAAGGCAGCACCATCCCCTTCTTAGGTCTCAGGGCATTTAGGCAGGTTGGTCCTCCGCTGGTTAGCACCTACTGCCTGTTGTTGTGTGCAACCTTGTCTTTCAAAAGAGAGAGAGAAGTGTGACAGTGGATGTCATGCAATATATCTGAGTAATGTGGCCATTATGGTTGAATAGTTGACAGTGGATGCATTTGTAAAATGTTGGTGTGCAAAACATTGATAACATTACATTAAACAAGCGCAGTTTAACTCTGCTTCCCAATCTCCATGCTTATTTTCAGGTGTTATTGAATTTAACCATTCCCCTCCCTCTCTTTGTCTTCTCATTGACCAGTTTGGGCCACATTTTATAAGAGTGGCTTTGCTAATTTGTCAGATGAAGAAGCCACCACGCTAGAAACCGGTAAAGCTGTGGAACCAATTATGGATAAAATTATTTTTTATCCTAGAATTATGTCATGGATCCTCTGGGGAAAAAGTGATGGTAATGTAATTGAATTCCATGTACGTTTGAGAAGGCCATAGAATCATAGTTGCTTGAGTCCAAATTATTAATCTTAAATTTAAGCAAAACCAATTACAGAGGTGTGAGGGGAGAGCTGACTAAGATGGATTTGGTAAACAGTCTGGAAGGTATGGCAATAAATATATAGTGGGAAACATTTAAAGAAACAATTCTAGACTTATTTATTTTGTTCTTGTGATCTTCTATTTTCAGGAAATAAAATGACAGTTCCAAAGATGAAGAACATGGTGAAATCAAGCATTCTATCCTGAGGGACTGTGTGTAGGTGTTATTTCCAGAGATCTTCAGCAATATACTGTCACATATACATCCAGGGGTGAACAGGATAATTGGATGGATATGTCAAAGTAAAATCATTCATACAAGGCAGAAAACAAAATGATGAAAGAAGTCAAAATGAAATCACTCTCTGATCATTGAGAAGTAGAATAATGCAAGAAACGTATCAAATACAACATTTTGAAGACAATAATGATTGAGAATGATGAAAGAAAGTGTATACATAGAATGAACCATTGTAGAATCATGAAAGACAGCTGATTCTAAAATGGATCTTCAATAGTTACTTTAACTTCATCAAGCAATATGTTCGCAACATTAAGCGTTATTCAGTTCATAGAATCATAGAATTGACAGTGCAGAAGGAGGCCGTTCGGCCCATCGAATCTGCACCAGCCCTTACAAAGAGCACCCTACTGAAACCCACGTATCTACCCTATCCCCGTAACCCAGTAACCCCCACTTAACATTTTTTGGACACTAAGGGCAATTTAACATGGCCAATCCACCTAATCCGCACATCTTTGGACTGTGGGAGGAAACTGGAGCACCCGAAGGAAACTCATGCAGACACTGGGAGAACACGCAGACTCCTCAGTGACAGTGACCCAGCCAGGAATCAAACCTGGGAACCTGGAGCTGTGAAGCAACTGTGCTAACCACTATGCTACCGTGCTGCCCCACTGCCCTACTGCCGGTTGACAGTTTTACTTGGACCGATTTGCCATTTAAATAAACTCAGCTCACTGGTTGACTGAGGATAATGTGAAATGGTTGACTGAAACTTTTTCCTTTTACAAACAGTAATGCTGCAAAATGATTGGTGGTTTGTTTGCTCCAGAATGACGGGAGCGATTTTGAGCCTGCACTCCCCATCCGTGAGATTTAAAATGGAGAACAGCAAAGGCTGAAGGGAAATTCAGCCAACACAGGCAGAAACTAGCAGGTGCAAGTTACTGTGTATTAAACTCTGCAAAAGCCCAGACAGCATCGATACAAGCAGCCATCTGCATAATAATATAGCAGCCATCTACATACTAATGAGCAATCCCCGGGAACAATCAAAACATTTGGGATAAACAAAGCCAAGCCAGACTCCCCGGTGCCAGCAGGAGCCAACGCAAAAGAGGTTAACGGACACCTCAAGACCGCCCATCGATCAGAGAACCGCTCCAGTATTGGAGAAATCGAACCAAGCGATTGGAACGAAGTCCAATCACTTGGAACCAGGTACAGGGTCCGCCCCAAAAGGCGGGAAGCCCCTGGAGACTCTAAAGTTAAGCCCCCTAGTTCAAATTGTTCTTCTTGACCGGGTCACTCAGCAACGCGAACCAACCCTTGACAGTGACCGGAGCAGCTGCTGCCGAAATCCAGTAAGTCTTAAGTCAACGCTCGCTACGAGATAGGCGCTCCTAGCTACCAGTCCGTACCAACTTCGAATGCTGCAGACTCAGAAAGGCCATTTGTTCCCCTGACCTGGTTGACCAGTCCAAAGCTAAGTATAGGCCTGTTCGTCGTAGAAGAAGTTTAGAAGTAGAATTTGTGCATGAGTAGTGATTACTGTGTATAATAAACATGCTTTGATTTGAATCTTACTAATCGGTGTATTGAGTTATTGATCATTACTTGAATTTGAACCTCATGGCGGTATCATAAAGATACCTGGCGACTCGAGAGCAAAGGTTATAAAACAGAGCCAATTGAATCAACCAAAAGTTAGCAACATATCACTAGCGACATCTGATGGGACCCGAACTAGAAGTGGCTTAACCACTCCGGAGAACCCAAAAATTTGAATTAGAGATCCAATTGGGAACAGAAAACCACAAGTGTTCAAGATGTTCTGATCAATCCTCATAATTCGGAAGTGTGTTAAACGCATGCGTGACTAACAGGGCTATAAGGTAATACTGATAGATCTTTTGTTGCGACAAAACTGTCGGGAGTTTGTATTTTGGAAATTAGCGAAAGCCGTACCCATAATTACAGCACTGCCTTAGTCACCTTGTTCCAAATTTAAAAGAAGCATTCAGATAAGAAAGATGGCAATGCAGGCAATGCAACGCCTCATGAACCCAGAAGAATTTGCGGTCGCAACGACCAGCAGCAGTAGAGTAGGACAATGCCCCGTATGGGAAGAAGAAATCAGGAAGTACCTCAAAGGAAAAAGATGGCCCCTTTGGAGCGAATTCTGTAACAATGAGCAAACAGGTCCCGGGAGTATAGGGCATACTTGGTGGGAGAACCTGAGCGAGATTCACAAGAAGAGCTTAGGAAAAGCTCGCAAGCCGATGGCAATCGTGTCCTGCTTGGCACAATTGTGAGGCACAGAGGAGGTGGTTAGGACGCTCCGGAAAGAGGTAGAAGGCATACATCGAATGAGCAAGGTCGATGTCAGTGAGGTAGAAAGAGAGAACATAGAGTTAAGGAGGAAGTCGGCAGCAAAAGATGGAGAGGTGGATGATGCCAAGTGGGCGCACCAGTCTTGTCTGCCGCACTTAAGCAGCTTCCAGTCCCAGTATGAAAAGGCCTATCGGTCCTGGTACGAGAAGAAACCGAGAAGCAGGTAGAGGCATTGCAGAGGCAGTGTAGTGACCTGAAGGCAGCGTTAAGAGCACTCCATGCTGCCACCACGGAGCAAAGACAAAGCTCGTTAGACCACGCAAAGTGCCGGAAGCAGATTGCAGAGCTGCAATCTCTGCTTTCAGTTCAAAAAGGATTCCAGGAAACCTTTGGGGCAAAATTAGATGAGGAAGACGGCCCTGATTGGGAAGAGTTAAATGAGACAGCACAGAGATATGTTCAGGGAACATGTGCCGGAGGGAAAGCCCCAAAAGAGGAAAGCGCCCCAACCCCCCCACAGAACAGATAGTTCAGGCTCCAATGAACCCAGTCACCACCCACCGCACAGCCACATCGGACGACATGGAATTTCTGTACACCACCCCCTTAACACTGACCCAATTACGGGACACGTGCGAGAAAATCACACCGTTCTTCCCCACCTCGGACCCCACCACTTCTTTGCCAAAGTAAAGCAGCAGACGCCCATGTACGGCCTGGATGAGCGAGAGCATGTAAAGCTCACAGTTTTTAGTCTAGACCCTTCGGTCGTAGCAGCCCTTCCCGACCCACAGAATGTAGGAGGAGGCACCCTTGCAGAAATGCATACCGCGATGCGATCGGGTATAACCGGGGTGACCCCGTAGATGTATCAATAAATGCAGGCAAAAGAAAACCAAGCACCCCACAGCGTTTGCTGGACGCCTGTGGATCCATTTTGCAGCAGTTTTTGGAGACTTAGACCGCGCCCATTTGTCCCCAGACAACATGGCCAAATGGACCCGCACCCTTATCTCCCATGGCGCAGAAACAGGAAAGAAAGCGTGCGCCAATTATGATCCCTCAGAGGAGGCTCATAATGAAAAATGGGTCATAAAAAGATTGTCCCGCACCTGGGAGCAGTCTGTACAAAACAAACCCGCAGTTACAAATCCCGAAGAACGGCAGGCAGAAGCAGACATACACGCAGTCAAAACACACCAGAACCCCGCATGGGTAAATGAAGGCAAAAACAGCCCCCCACAAAAGTCACAGGAGTGTTACAACTGTGGACAGTTGGGACACTTTGCAAAGAGTGCAATGCCCCACGAAAGCCACAGAGAGCCCAGCAGACGGGCACTCTAAGTAAGAATAAGACAGAGCCCATACATAGTGTGAGCACCCGTTCAGATCAGACGGGCCTGAACGGAATGGACTGACGGTGTTCGGGCTCCCCCAGTTGGGTCTGCGACACCCTTTGGGATAGGTCCGGACGACTGGTTGTTGCAGCGGGGACAGCCCATCGAGTTTCTCTGGGACACAGGAGGGTCCTGCACCACAATAAATTCCTCTACCATGTTCCAAAAGGACACGTGGCCCACTACAGCCACCATCACCCTCAGTGGCTTTACAGGCCACTCACAGCAGGGACACATCACAGCCCCTGTACCCATTCAAATCGGCAACATCACCACCAAGCACCCCAGTTTTAGTCGACCTGCCCCACACAGCAGAACACATTCTGGGCACAGACTTTATGAATTAGAACATAGAACATAGAACATTGCAGCGCAGTACAGGCCCTTCAGACCTCGATGTTGCGCCGACCTGTGAAACCACTCTAAAGCCCATCTACACTATTCCCTTATTGTCCATATGTCTATCCAATGACCATTTGAATGTCCTTGAATGTCCATAAAACAAAAAAGAGTGGCTAAGGTAAATATTGGTCATTTAGAGGATGAGAAGGGAGATTTAATAATGGGAGATGAGGAAATGGCTGAGGAACTGAACAGGTTTTTTGGGTCGGTCTTCACAGTGGAAGACACAAATAACATGCCAGTGACTGAAGGAAATGAGGCTATGACAGGTGAGGACCTTGAGAGGATTGTTATCACCAAGGAGGTAGTGATGGGCAAGCTAATGGGGCTAAAGGTAGACAAGTCTCCTGGACCTGATGGAATGCATCCCAGAGTGCTAAAAGAGATGGCTAGGGAAATTGCAAATGCACTAATGATAATTTTCCAAAATTCACTAGACTCTGGGGTGGTCCCGGCAGATTGGAAATTAGCAAACGTGACAGCACTGTTTAAAAAAGGAGGTAGGCAGGAAACGGGTAATTATAGGCCAGTGAGCTTAACTTCGGTAGTAGGGAAGATGCTGGAATCTATCATCAAGGAAGAAATAGCGAGGCATCTGGATGGAAATGGTCCCATTGGACAGACGCAGCATGGGTTCATAAAGGGCAGGTCGTGCCTAACTAATTTAGCGGAATTTTTTGAGGACATTAACAGTGCGGTAGATAACAGGGAGCCAATGGATGTGGTATATCTGGATTTCCAGAAAGCCTTTGACAAGGTGCCACACAAAAGGTTGTTGCATAAGATAAAGATGCATGGCATTAAGGGGAAAGTAGTAGCATGGATAGAGGATTGGTTAATTAATAGAAAGCAAAGAGTGGGGATTAATGAGTGTTTCTCTGGTTGGCAATCAGTAGCTAGTGGTGTCCCTCAGGGATCAGTGTTGGACCCACAATTGTTCACAATTTACAGAGATTATTTGGAGTTGGGGACCAAGGGCAGTGTCCAAGTTTGCAGACGACACTAAGATAAGTGGTAAAGCAAAAAGTGCAGAGGATACTGGAAGTCTGCAGAGGGATTTGGATAGGCTAAGTGAATGGGCTAGGGTCTGGCAGATGGAATACAATGTTGACAAATGTGAGGTTATCCATTTTGGTAGGAATAACAGCAAAAGGGATTATTATTTAAATGATAAACTATTAAAACATGCTGCTGTGCAGAGAGACCTGGGTGTGCTAGTGCATGAGTCGCAAAAGGTTGGTTTTCAGGTGCAACAGGTGATTAAGAAGGCAAATGGAATTTTGTCCTTCATTGCTAGAGGGATGGCGTTTAAGACTAGGGAGGTTCTGCTGCAATTGTATAAGGTGTTAGTGGGGCCACACCTGGAGTATTGTGTTCAGTTTTGGTCTCCTTACGTGAGAAAGGACGTACTGGCACTGGAGGGTGTGCAGAGGAGATTCACTAGGTTAATCCCAGAGCTGAAGGGGTTGGATTACGAGGAGAGGTTGAGTAGACTGGGACTGTACTCGTTGGAATTTAGAAGGGTGAGGGGGGATCTTATAGAAACATATAAGATTATGAAGGGAATAGATAGGATAGATGCGGGCAGGTTGTTTCCACTGGCGGGTGAAAGCAGAACTAGGGGGCATAGCCTCAAAATAAGGGGAAGTAGATTTAGGACTGAGTTTTTAGGAGGAACTTCTTCACCCAAAGGGTTGTGAATCTATGGAATTCCTTGCCCAGTGAAGCAGTAGAGGCTCCTTCATTAAATGTTTTTAAGATAAAGATAGATAGTTGTTTGAAGAATAAAGGGATTAAGTGTTATGGTGTTCGGGCCGGAAAGTAGAGCTGAGTCCACAAAAGATCAGCCATGATCTCATTGAATGGTGGAGCAGGCTCGAGGGGCCAGATGGCCTACTCCTGCTCCTAGATCTTATGTTCTTATGTTCTTATGTCCTTAGTGTTGGCGAGTCCACTACTGTTGCAGGCAGGGCATTCCACACCCTTACTACTCTCTGAGTAAAGAACCTACCTCTGACATCTGTCTTATATCTATCTCCCCTCAATTTAAAGGTATGTCCCCTCGTGCTTGACATCACCATCCGAGGAAAAAGGCTTTCACTGTCCACCCTATCCAATCCTCTGATCATCTTGTATGCCTCAATTAAGTCACCTCTTAACATTCTTCTCTCTAACGAAAACAGCCTCAACTCCCTCAGCCTTTCCTCATAAGATCTTCCCTCCATACCAGGCAACATTCTGGTAAATCTCCTCTGCACCCTTTCCAATGCTTCCACATCCTTCTTATAATGCGGCGACTAGAATTGCATGCAATACTCCAAATGCGGCCGCACCAGAGTGTTGTATAGCTGCAACATGACCTCATGGCTCCTAAACGCAATCCCTCTACCAATAAAAGCTAACACACCATATGCCTTCTTAACAACCCTCTCAACCTGGGTGGCAACTTTCAGGGATCTATGTACATGGACACCGAGATCTCTCTGCTCATCCACACTGCCAAGAATCTTACCATTAGCCCAGTACTCAGTCTTCCTGTTATTCCTTCCAAAATGAATCACCTCACACTTTTCTGCATTAAACTCCATTTGCCACCGCTCAGCCCAGCGATGCAGCTTATATATGTCCCTCTGTAACTTGTAACAGCCTTCCGCATTGTCCACAACTCCACCGACTTTAGTGTCATCTGCAAATTTACTCACCCATCCTTCTACGCCCTCCTCCAGGTCATTTATAAAAATGACAAACAGCAGTGGCCCCAAAACAGATCCTTGTAGTACACCACTAGTAACTGGACTCCAGTCTGAACATTTCCCATCAACCACCACCCTTTGTCTTCTTCCAGCGAGCCAATTTCTGATCCAAACTGTTAAATCACCCTGAATCCCATGCCTCCGTATTTTCTGCAGTAGCCTACCATGGGGAACCTTATCAAACGCTTTACTGAAATCCATATACACCACATCAACTGCTTTACCCTCATCCACCTGATTGGTCACCTTCTCAAAGAACTCCATAAGGTTTGTGAGGCATGACCTACCCTTCACAAAACCATGTTGACTATCTCTAATCAAATTATTCCTTTCCAGATGATTATACATCCTATCTCTTATAAACCTTTCCAAGATTTTTCCCACAACAGACGTAAGGCTCACTGGTCTATAGTTACCGGGGTTATCTCTATTCCCCTTCTTGAACAAGGGGACAACATTTGCTATCCTCCAGTCTTCTGGCACTATTCCTGTAGACAAAGATGAGTTAAAGATCAAGGCCAAAGGCTCAGCAATCTCCTCCCTAGCTTCCCAGAGAATCCTAGGATAAATCCCATCCAGCCCAGGTGACTTATCTATTATCACACTTTCCAGAATTGCTAACACCTCCTCCTTGTCAACCTCAAGCCCTTCTAGTCTAGTAGCCTGAATCTCAGTATTCTCCTTGACAACATTGTCTTTTTCCTGTGTGAATACTGACAAAAAATATTCATTTAGCACCTCTCCTATCTCCTCGGACTCCAAGCACAACTTCCCACTACTATCCTTGACTGGCCCTACTCTTACCCGAGTCATTCTTTTAATCCTGACATATCTATAGAAAGATTTAGGGTTATCCTTGATCCTACCTGCCAAAGACTTCACATGTCCCCTCCTGGCTCTTCTTAGCTCTCTCTTTAGGTCCTTCCTAGCTAACTTGTAACTCTCGAGCGCCCTAACTGAACCTTCATGTCTCATCTTTGCATAAGTCTCCTTCTTCCTCTTGACAAGTGTTTCGACTGCTTTAGTAAACCACGGTTCCCTCAGTCGACCACTTCCTCCCTGCCTGACAGGTACATACTTATCAAGGACACGCAGTAGCTGTTCCTTGAACAAGCTCCACATTTCCATTGTGCCCATCCCCTGCAGTTTTCCTCTCCATCCGATGTATCCTAAGTCTTGCCTCATCGCATCATAATTGCCTTTCCCCCAGATATAACTCTTGCCCTGCGGTATATACCTATCCCTTTCCATCACTAAAGTAAACGTAATCAAATTGTGGTCACTATCACCAAAGTGCTCACCTACCTCCAAATCTAACACCTGTCCTGGTTCATTACCCAGTACCAAATCCAATATGGCCTCACCTCTCGTTGGCCTATTTACATACTGTGTCAGGAAACCCTCCTGCACACATTGGACAAAAACGGACCCATGTAATGTACTCGAACTATAGCGTTTCCAGTCAATATTTGGAAAGTTAAAGTCCCCCATAACAACTACCCTGTTGCTTTCGCTCCTATCCAGAATTATCTTTGCAATCCTCTCCTCTACATCTCTGGAACTTTTCGGAGGCCTATAGAAAACCCCTAACAGGGCGACCTCTCCTTTCCTGTTTCTAACCTCAGACCATACTACCTCAGTCGATGAGTCCTCATCAAACATCCTTTCTGCCACCGTAATACTGTCCTTGACTAACAATGCCACCCCTCCCCACAGTCTATCCTTTGATCCAGTCAACCAATGTGTCTGGAAAATGGCAGAATCTGCAAGAGCCCCCGCAACGCTCAATATAGGTGAATACGCCAACAAAACTAGTGCAGTAGGCGAATTTTGGCTTAACCCGACCACGCTTAGCACGGACAAGCAGGTTAGGGCAGTTTTACAAAAGAACAGGACAGCCTTCGCGACCCACAAACACGACTGTGGCCGGATGACTGGTTCAGTACAAATCACAGGACCTGACCCTAGACCCCAAAAACAATATGGATTTCCCCAAGAGGCAGAGGGAGAAATCGCAAAAGTAATCGACAGCTTATTAGAGCAGGACGTACTTAGATCAGTAGCCTCCACTAATAATGCCCCAATTTGGCCAGTGAGAAAGCCCGATGGATCATGGTGACTGACCATCGATTACCGGGAACTCAACAAAGTCACCCCCGCAGCAGCCCCCACAGTAGCAACAAGTCCCGAGACCATGCTCAAGCAGGGACTCAATTCCCGATACTTTACGGTTTTGGATATCAGTAATGGATTCTGGTCCATTCCATTGGCAAAGGCGTGCCAGTACAAATTTGCCTTCAACTTTAAAAACCAACAGTACACGTGAACATGCCTTCCACAAGGATTCCACAACTCCTCCTCCATTTTCCACCAACAGCTGGCAAATGGTTTAGCCAAATCTTCTCGCCCCGACTGTCTGGTCCAGTACGTAGGCGGCCTACTAGTGCAGACAGACACCAAGGAAGAGCACATCGAGCTTCTGTCCGAACTCCTGGAACTCCTACAAACAATTGGATGTAAAGTTAACCCCGAAAAGGCCCAGATTTTGGAAAACAAGGTGATATATTTGGGTCCAATTATCACGCATGGTAAACGCGAGATCGAGCATAAAAGGATTGACTCGATCGCTAAATTGCCCCTTCCCCAGAACGTTTCAGCTCTCCGGTCGTTTTTAGGACTGTTTGGCTACTGCCGAAATCACATTGACGGTTTCGCCAGCAAGGCAGCGCCCCTCTCAGACCTCCTAAAGAAAGGAGCCCCCTGGGAATGGCTTCCGCGGCATACGGATGCTGTGGACTCTTTGAAACGAGCACTCATAGCAGCCCCCGCACTACAAGTTCCAGACCCGCTTTCCCCTTACGCTATAGAGGTAGCGACCACAGACCGCACCCTTTTGGCCGTGCTCCTCCAGGAACGGCACAAACAGTTAAGGCCCGTGGCTTACGCCTCCAGAGTTTTAGATGCTGTGGAGCAGGGATTTTCAGCCTGTGAAAGGCACCTGCTCGCTGTTTTTTGGGCAGTACAGTATTTTTCATACATTACCGGACTAAACCCCATCACAATTTTCACAGAACACCCCCCCCACCCAACCTTTACTGGACGGACGACTCAAGGACGGTACAGTTAGTCAGATAAGAGCAGCTAGATGGACCCTTATTTTGCAGGGACGGGACGTCACTGTTAAAAGGACAAAGACCCACACTTTTTTAGCTGACAGTACCCCGGAACCCCCCATGAATGTGAAATTATCCCTCCACACCACAACACAGGCCCCTTTGTTGCTAAAAGCCCCCCCAGAAAGATAGGTAGTTCAACCCAGAGCCCCAAGCACACAGACACGTGCGAACCCATTAGGATATATGTGGATGGATCTCCCACAATATTAGAAGGGAAGCGCATAACAGTGTGCGGCATTTACGTTGAGGACGCGCAGGGACGCGCCCTAGAAGAAAAAGCAATAAAACGTCCAGGACATATATTCGGACAGCCTCTAAGTCTGCAACACCTTAACGGAATTCCTACCCCTGTGGAAAGCAAGAGGATTTCTTCATGACACAGATGGAAAACCCTTCCCTTCAGCCCCATTGCTCTGTCACATTTTAGAGCGAGCACAGAACAGGACATTTGGGATAGTCAAAGTTCGAAGTCACCATCGTTCCTCCCCCCCTGGAAATGTAAAAGCCGACGCACTGGCTAAAGCAGGTTCTAGGCACGGATATTTTTGGACACCCCCCGAAAGCGCACCAGTGAATGCAGTTCAGGTCTCACAGACTAATATCGAGGATTTATGCAGGCCCAGAAGCAGGACAGCAATCTCAGGGAGATTTTAAAAGGAAACTATCCAGCACCCTACGAGAGATTTTAAAATGCTCTGACCACACATGACGGTGTGGTGTTAAAGGACACTCTTTATGTAGTTCCTTAACAGGCCTTGAATCAACTGATTTGTTTGTTCCATGACAGTCATGGACATCAGGGAATCGATCCCACTACAGCCCACCTCAGGCAGCTCTGTTGGTGGACGAGTTTGAAAGACGATGTAAATCACTACATTGAAAATTGCCTTATCTGTGCCCAGAACAACCCGGACAGGTACGCAAAAAAAGCTCAGCTTAGTCACACCCGACCCGTTAATGGCCCCTGGGCTAACCCCCAGATTGATTTTATAGGACCATTGCCCCCTTGCAGGAATGGTTATAAATCTGTACTCGTGGTGATAGACATGTTTACAAAATGGGTGGAAGCATTCCCATCCAGAACAAACACGGCAAAGACCACAGCCAAGATCCTAACCCACCACATCTTTACGAGATGGGGACTCCCCCGCAGCATTGAATCCGACCAAGGTTCCCATTTTACAGGACATGTCATGCAGAACGTCCTCACGATATTTGGCATTACCCAAAAATTCCACATTGCATACCACCCCCAGTCGAGTGGTATCGTGGAGCGCATGAATCGGACCCTAAAATCCACCCTCAGAAAAATGGTCCAGCAAAACAACACCATTTGGGATTCGGTCCTCCCTTTTGCGCTGATGTTTCTGCGAAACACGGTTTCCACATCCACAGGTTACACCCCAAACACCCTCATGACTGGATGCCCCATGAAAGGCATAGAATTTATATTAGGATTAGATTTGACCAGCCCCGAAGTGACGGCCCTCACACATGAGAAAGCAGTAGAATAATTAGTGGAAAACGTAAAAACGGCTCAGCTAGCAGCCGCAGTGAAATTGGGCACAAGAAAGAAACAGAGCAAGGCCTGTTTCGATAAGACAGTGCATGCGACTGAGTTCAGTCCCCCGACCCCCGTGATCTATAATAAAGAGCATTCGTTTGCGATTTGTTGTAAATAAAGAAATGTTCATGAGCAATTGTACAATCCTGAGCTTGATTGCCAAGCCAGGAAAAATGTGTATAATACTGCTATGATTTTGTTCGTATAGTTTAGGAAGTTAGTGTGATGAAATGTTTGAGTGAGTGTAGCTTATTAAGGGTAGTTAGAGGTTCTGATTTTCTTGTTTTGTAATGCATGTCCCTGTTTGACATAGCGCCCCGCAGAATTGTCAGTTAAAACATTTTTTGCATAGTTATGGTCAGTGTAGAGGCCATAGAAGAGTGCTCGCTGGGTGAGGGAATGAAAAACAACGCAGTTAGTGATCCTTCACGCTTCGCGTTAGGATCACAAGGAGGGAGTGTAGCCACCTGGGTTGGCCAAATCCCGATTTAAAATGGAGAACAGCAAAGGCTGAAGGGAAATTCAGCCAACACAGGCAGAAACTAGCAGGTGCAAGTTACTGTGTATTAAACTCTGCAAAAGCCCAGACAGCATCGATACAAGCAGCCATCTGTATAGTAATGTAGCAGCCATCTACATACTAATGAGCAATCCCCGGGAACAATCAAAACATTTGGGATAAACAAAGCCAAGCCAGACTCCCCGGCGCCAGCAGGAGTCAACACAAAAGAGGTTAACGGACACCTCAAGACCGCCCATCGATCAGGGAACTGCTCCAGTATTGGAGAAATCGAACCAAGCGATTGGAACAAAGTCCAATCACTTGGAACCAGGTACAGGGTCCGCCCTGAAAGGCGGGAAGCCCCTGGGGACTATAAGAGTTAAGCCCAAGTTCAAATCGTTCTTCTTGACCGGTGCAACGCGAACCAACCCTTGACAGTGACCGGTGCAGCTGCCGCCGAAATCCAGTAAGTCTTAAGTCAACGCTCGCTACAAGATAGGCGCTCCTAGCTACCAGTCCGTACCAACTTCGAATCCTGCAGACTCAGAACCCGAACGAAAGGCCATTTGTTCCCCTGACCTGGTGGGCCAGTCCGAAGCTAAGTATAGGCCTGTCAGTTGTAGAAGTAGCTTAGAAGTAGAATTTGTGCATGAGTGGCGATTACTGTGTCTAATAAACGCGCTTTGATTTGAATCTTACTAATCGGTGTATTGAGTTATTGATCATTACTTGAACTTGAACCTCGTGGCGGTATCATCAAGATACCTGGCGACTCGAGAGCAAAGGTTATAAAACAGAGCCAATTGAACCAACCAAAAGTTAGCAACAGATCTTCCCCATCCCCAGCCCACAGATTATTCACTGGGCACCGACGCCATTTACAACAGGACTACAAAAGCGTGAACCTGCCAGTCTCACCTCCAAGGGGGATGGCGGAGTTGAGCGCTCAAGCAGCTATGATTCTCCTGAGTCAGGCTGCACTGGAGAGGATGTGGGGGACATTGATCAATCCTACTTGGGGCTAGGGGTCAATCACTCAATCTCAGGGGGAATGGTCACTAGCAGGCCTTGCTTTAAGGCAGTCTGGAGGCTGGTGTTTTTGCATAGCTTCCTATGTGCTCCTTACTGGGTTTGTGCTCAAATCATCACTGAGGGAGTGCCCTTCTTTATTGGGAGCTGGAAATTGGGTGGGAGGACATGAATACAGAGGGTCAGCAATGGGGGTGGGGTGGCTGTGAGCTTCTAGGGGGGTCCATGAGTGGCAAGGCTGCTGGGCATCGGGCGGCTCTCAGGAATGGGTTGCATCCTAACCTAATGAAGAAGGAATACCCTCTCACTTCGGGAGACATAACTGAACAGTGAGTAGAACCCCACGCTCAGGTAGCACTCTGAGCACCAAAGGGTTAAGCTCTATTGAATTTCAAGTCCTGGGGCGAAATTCTCCGTTATCGGCGGAAAGTCCGCCGATCGGCGCAAAAAACGGCGCAAATCCGACTTGCGTCACGTCGGAAAAATGGGTCGATAGTCTCCGGCCCGAAATGGGCTAGCAGCGACGTAACGGGATCCGCGCTTGCGCAGTGGTTCACGCCGTGCAGCGTCATACGCGCTGCTCCCCCCCACCCGACCGCAACACCCGACCGCAACACCCGGCTGGATGGCTGGCCGTCGCTCAGCCCCGAGGTTCGAGTCACGCGATGTGGAGGCGCTCCTGGACGCAGTGGAGCAGAGGAGGGAGGCCCTGTATCCCGGGCACGGCCGCAGAGTTGCCCCATGCCACAGCCGGCGTCTGTGGAGGGAAGTGGCAGAGGCCGTCACCGCTGTGGCCCTGACACCACGGACAGGCACCCAGTGCCACAAGAAGGTGAACGACCTCGTCAGAGCAGGCAGGGTGAGCCTCCCCATATCCCCCCCCTCCCCCATATCCCCCCCTCCCCCATATCCCCCCTCCCCCATATCCCCCATATCCCCCCTCCCCCATATCCCCCATATCCCCCCTCCCCCATATCCCCCTCCCCATATCCCCCCTCCCCCATATCCCCCATATCCCCCCTCCCCCATATCCCCATATCCCCCCTCCCCCATATCCCCCATATCCCCCCTCCCCCATATCCCCCATATCCTCAAGTGAATCCAGCCCTAACCTTAACCTCTGCAATGCACGCGCAACCGATGGCGTGCATTCATATACCTGCCTAACAGTGTTGCCTTTTACCCCTGCCACCCCCCCCCCCCCCACAGGAGAAGCACGCACACAACAATAGGGAGCATGTGAGGACTGGAGGAGGGCCCGCTGATGAGAGGCCACTGACCGTACACGAGGAAAGGGCCCTGGAACTGGCTGGCGGACCTGAGGACCGGGAGGTTGCTGATGCAGAGGTCGGGGGCGTACTAGCGGGTGAGCCACCGACAGCCCGTCCCCATATCACCCCTCCCCTATATCCCCCTCCCCCGTATCACCGCCTGATGTCTAACCATGCATGCTTCATTGTGTATCGCAGGACCAAACGTCCAGGCACCCATCCCCGCAGATGCAGACCGCCCGCAGGATGCCCCTCGGAGACCACAGGAGATGGAGAGACCCGCACCCTCCACCATGCGACGCCCGCAGGATGCCCCTCGGAGACCACAGGAGACGGAGAGACCCGCACCCTCCAGCATGCGACGCCCGCAGGATGCCCCTCGGAGACCACGGGAGACGGAGAGACCCGCACCCTCCAGCATGCGACGCCCGCAGGATACCCCTCGGAGACCACAGGAGACGGAGAGACCCGCACCCTCCAGCATGCGACGCCCGCAGGATGCCCCTCGCACACCACGGGAGACGGAGAGACCTGGAGCAACAGGGAGACGACACCCCCGTCACGTGCGGGAGCGATGAGGGGGGCAGCCACAGGCCCCCGTCACATCCGAGCCAGGACACCACTACCCAGGACACCACTACCCAGGACACCACTACCCAGGACACCACTACCCAGGACACCCCTACCCGGGACAGCACTACCCAGGACACCCCTACCCGGGACAGCACTACCCGGGACAGCACTACCCAGGAAGACGAAATACCGGACAGTGACTCAGAGTGGATGGGTGGAGACGAACCCCCACCCCAAAGTGCCATGGACTCAGAGTGGGACGAAGAGCACGACACAACGCCACTGCTGTCACCAACACCCTCCACCATCGCAGAAACACTCACCACGGTTGGGCACTTTAGTGATGAGGCGTCTGGTACACTCACTGGTGCGCACAACACAGCCGTCCCGGTACAGCAGGTGGAGGTAGGAGCAGCAGAGGGACCGGGCGGTCGGAGGGCAGCCCAGGCCAAGCGAACATCTGCCGCCCAGATGGATCCCGGGTTCCTGCAGTTACCACACCCACACATAGATCCGATGCAACCACCGACCCGGAGACGAGCGAAGAGGGTGACGGGCGGCTTGCGGCGGCTGCGGTCGCAGGTGGAGGAGTCCACCCGCATCCAGGAGCTGGGAGTGGTGCCGGTCATGCGTGCCACCCAGGCTGACACCGCATGGGTGGCGTCCGCGGTGGAGGCAATGGGTGCGACGGTGTCAGACATGGGGAACGGTTTGCGAGGCCTGGGGCCTTCCGTGCAGGCGCCGTCTGTGGCCCAGGAAATGGCTGCCCTCTCACAGGAGGCCATGAGCCAGTGCCAGCGCCAGATGGCAGAAGCGCTCAACGCCATAGCCCAGTCTCTGCAGGCCATGGCCCAGTCTCAGCAGGCCATGGCCCAGTCTCAGCAGGCCATGGCCCAGTCTCAGCAGGCCATGGCCCAGTCTCTGCAGGCCATCGCTGAGGGCATCGGCGCCAGTGGCCATGTGCGAGCCGGCGTCGCACTGTCACAGACAGGGTTTGCCAATACCCTGGGCTCTATGGCTGCAAACCTGCAGACCCCTGTTGATAGCAGCACGGGCCTCCAGGACTGGCAGCGCCAGATGGCCAGTCCGTTCGCATCCCCCACCCATGTAGAGGTCTGGGGGCCATCGGGCACCCCGAGGGAGGAGGAGGTGGTGTGGTCCGTCCCGGCTCCCTCTGTAGGGGAGGTCCCGGTACACCGCGACACCTCGGACTCCCCCCCTTCCGTCCCAGGTGCATCGGGTGGGCAACGGGCAGGACAGGCTGGCAGCTCGCCATCCCAGTCGCCCGGGCCGCAGCCTGGCCCATCTAGGCCAGGATGCCCCAGGAAACGGCCGCCAAAGGGATCCAGTGTCAGAGGGCAGGAATCACAGGAGTCCACCTCCAGTTCTGCTGTACCGTCTGAGGAACCACGTAGACGTAGTCAAAGGGCCCGTAAGGCCAAACAATTAGACACTGAGTAAGTTGGCACGGGTGCAGGGCACAGATGAGTTTTAGGGGCTAGGGCACGTGCATGAACTCCTTTGGTTATTAAAGTCAATGTTACACCTACCGAAGCTGCCTTTGTGCTCTGTCCAAAGTGTGCGGGGGTGTCATGTACGTTGAGTGCAAGTGTGTGTGTGAGGGGTGGTCTTACCTCAGCCCCAGGTGAGTCTGCCCCCTTCCCCCTGGGCCTCCATCAACATCCCCGGGCAGAGGACGGGACCGTGCGCTGCAGTGTCACAGCCGCATGCAGGGATGGTCCGGGTGGATGGTGGTACTGTGGCCATGGGTCAGACATAGTCCAACGTTGTAGAGCCAGGAGCTCATCGCAGGGCGGGTTGTCATCATCCTCCATGGCCTGCGATAGACACGCGTCCACCCGCAACTGTGTGAGCCCGGCCCGTTGTGCCGCAGGTGGATCGGCAATGGGGGGGGGTGGTGTGCATGCGGGTGGGGTGGGTGGGGTTGGGGAGGGGGGTGAGGGTGCTGGGTGGGTGGATGGGTGGGGGGTGTGGGTGGTCGGCTGTTGCCATGGTGTGCGGTCTGTGGCCATACTACCCGATTCCCACGCCCATCTAGTCAGTGAAGCGGGCGTCTATCAGTCTGTCCCGTGCCCGCTGGGCCAGCCGGTAACGGTGAACAGCCACCCGCCTGTGTCTACCCCGTCTGCCCTGACCATTGCCCCCATCCCCCTCATCTGGGGAGGACTGGGCCTCTTCCTGCTGCTCCTCCACTCCGCCCTCCTCTGCCTGCGGCACATCGCCCCTCTGCTGGGCTATGTTGTGCAGGACGCAGCACACCACAATGATGCGGCCGACCCTATCTGACCGATACTGGAGGGCGCCCCCAGAGAGGTCCAGGCACCTGAAACGCATCTTCAGCATGCCAAAGCACCTCTCGATCACTCCCCTTGTCGCTACATGGGCATCATTGTAGCGGTTCTCCGCCTCATTGCGTGGCCTCCGTATAGGCGTCATCAGCCACGATCGCAATGGGTAGCCCCTGTCGCCCAGCAACCAGCCCCTCAGCCGGGGATGGCGTCCCTCGTACATGCCGGGGATGGATGACCGCGACATAACGAATGAGTCGTGTACACTGCCTGGGTGACGGGCGCAGACGTGCAGGATCATCATGCGGTGGTCGTAGACCACCTGTACGTTCATCGAATAGGTCCCCTTCCTATTAGTGAACACGGCCCTGTTATCTGCAGGTGGCCGCACGGCGACGTGCATCCCATCGATCGCGCCCTGGACAACGGGGAACCCGGCAACGGCAGAGAAGCCCACGGCCCGGGCATCTTGGCTGGCCCGGTCCACGGGGAAGCGGATGTAGCGGTGCGCCATGGCATATAGGGCATCTGTCACTGCCCGGATGCACCGATGCACCGATGTCTGCGATATGCCGGACAGGTCCCCACTCGGTGCCTGGAATGACCCCGTTGCATAAAAGTTCAGGGCCACTGTAACCTTGACGGACACGGGGAGAGGGTGTCCCCCGCCAGTGCCATGCGGTGACAGGTGTGCCAGCAGGTGGCAGATGTGTGCCACGGTTTCCCGGCTCATCCGGAGTCTCCTCCTGCATTCCCGGTCCGTGAGGTCCTGGTATGACTGCCGGGGCCGGTACACACGGGGCGCCCTCGGGTGCCTCTGTTGTCGTGGGGCCGCGACGTCCTCCTCCCCCTCCTCGTCCTGTCGGTCAGGTGTCCCTCCAGCCTGGGCGGCTGCCACCTGCCCCTCTGCGGCAGCCTGCGCCGCCTCTCTGGCACGCTCCTCCTCCTCCTCCTCCTCCTCATCCAGGGCAACATAGACATGAGCGGCTGCCACCACGGCGGCCAACATCGCTGGATGATCTGAAAACATGACGGCCTGGTGGGGGGGAGGGGAACGACGACATGTCATCATTGCCCATATCCCCTCCTCCTCCCAGCCAGGTGGCATGGACCGCATGGGTCCAACTGTTGGAGGCTGGCACCTGGCCAGGTGGACCAACTCACTTGCCCTCCCATCCCACTCCTCGGCACGGACCCCCCCCCAACCTCCACCCCAGCACGGACCCCCCCCAACCCCCAACCTCCACCCCGGCATGGACCCCCCCACCAACCTCCACCCCGGCACGCACCCCCCCCCCCAACCTCCACCCCAGCACGGACCCCCCCCCAACCCCCAACCTCCACCCCGGCACGGACCCCCCCCAACCTCCACCCCAGCACGGATCCCCCCCAACCCCCAACCACCCCATCACGGACCCCCCCCCCCAACCTCCACCCCGGCACGGACCCCTGTAAGGTTTTCGGGCAATTCGGCCTTTTTGGAACTGCCCAAGAATAAAAACTCAGAGACTGTAAACTGACTTTTCAGCCAAGAGAACGGAACCAGTTTTCCCAGCAGGCTTGGTCCGCTGAGCTGAGTAGGGACATAAGTACATAAGTATTTACAAACCCCCCCCCCCCCTAGGAGCTACAAGGAAGAAGGAGCCAGACAACGAGATAACATCAAAACACAGACAAAGGGGCACGGGAATACACAGGAGGCCTGCCTGCAAGCAGGACAATGGGATGGTCATAGCCCCATGCAAATGTAAATGACCTGGCCTCCACCAGAGCAGAATCCAATTAACACCCCATCAACATAGCGAGGTGAGAATAGCAGCCATCTCCGGAGCAGCTGGAAGACACTGAAATTCTTCACCAGAGAGCTTAACCTCGTTATCCTAGAAAACAGACTGTCTGGGCTCAGTATATTGCGCTGGAAAAGCCCCTTGGAGATAAGCGGTAGAAAAAACCAAGTTGGAGGCGGACCTGGGGGAGGTACTCCAATCTTGACAGAAGCTACCGGCAGAAACTCACTGGAAGGAGGGGGCGGAGTCGGCGCCAAATTCAAATCGCGCAGGTCTGCCTAGCTGGAAGGAGCGGACCTGCGAGGAATACCCGGAAACATACAGATCTGACCGGCTCAAAGGGGGCGGGACCAGCGGGAACTTTAAAACCTTACCTTTTCAATGCAAAAGGGGCTGGCCGAACACAGGACAAAGCCAGGTAAAACAATATAAAAGGGGCTGTGTTTGGATTGAGGGGCGCTTCGTTCTTGGCTCGACCTCTGCACCCCTGACTTGACCTCTGCAGCCTGTGACCGTAAGTACCCTGCAGCAGCTTGCGAAACTCCCTTGACTTTAATAGTGGTTGAGGCTTTGGGGAAGGGAACTTGTTTTGTGTCTTGTGCTATTGCTAAAACTGTGTAATCATAAGAATTTTCGTTGTGTCCGTTATAGTGCTTTTTGAATTGACTTAGTTTGTGTTTAGAGTTTAAGATTTTATTATATTTTCTTCTGTTGATGATTTTGACCTGGGTTTTGCAATAAACCTTGATTTGCTGATAATTGGAGTCGTTTAAATTCTTCAATCTTTCACCAGCGATCTCTGACCAAGTCATTGTTAAAATATTCCTCACCTTAATTCCGGGTTCAAGAATCAAGGGTCATCTTGAGCGATTCACTCAGGACAGACTGCTGGTTAGGGAATAAACAGCAGTGTCCTATTCTCTCTCTTGGGAAAGCTACTCTAGCGAAGTAGGAACCGGGTGGGTGTTGCATCACCGGCAAGAGAGAGAATCACCTGGGTATTGGTAGGGGTCTGTAGATCTGTGTGATATAAGCCTCAGGCTGCCGGTTAGGGATAAACGGCAGGCTCGATTCAGTGCTCTCTTCAGAGGAAGTGTCCCAGTGCGGCATCCCCTGGCCTCTGAAGTTTCAGTGTCAGCTGGAGAGAGACACACACAGATATTCAAACCCCAGATATCGGCCCAGTAGTGGAGTAGCAGAGATGGCACCCTCTACAATGGCGACCGCGGCAGGACCCCGGTGGTTTGGAGTATGTGACTTGGCAGAGGGGGTGAGGGAACAAAGCAAAATGGAGGAGAGAATATCCTCGTATTTGTGGCAAAAGGTCAACCTCACCAAACCTTGGGTCTCAGAATTAATCAATGCGGAGCAACCGGTAATGGCAGCGGCTGCATGGACAGACAGTAAGGCGCACAAAAAGCACTTGGAGAAGGCAGTTTGGCTGGTTTGCCTGTCCGAGCAGGTAGTCAAAACTGAGGATAGGGTCGAAGAGTTAGAGCAGGAGTTGAGAGAAGTGAGGGCCAGCGCAGGGGACAGCGCTAGCGCAGCGGAACGACTGCGGGAGGAATTGGCAGAAATTAAACAGGACAGCGCGAGTGTAGCGGAACGACTGCGGGAAGAAATGGCAGAAATGAAACAGGAAAGCGAGTCTAACCGGTGTGAGAAGGACTATCTCCACTGCCAGATAGTGGAGGGTAAAGAAAAAGAACGGAGGCTCCAGGAACTCTATGCTCGGAGTACAGAGCAGTGTAGGAAGCTGGAGGGGAAGTTCCGGGACATCCAGGCAGCGTACCGAGTGGCTCGCGAGGAAGTAGGGGACTGTGCCCATGGGCCGTGCCAGGCACGAATAACGGAGTTGGAGGAGGCCTTGTCCAAGGTCAGGGGACAGATACACCTGGTAGGTCCAGGGGGGTCCCCAAGGGGCAAGGTGCTCCTCGCAGCGGATGATTCCCCACAGGCCAAGGGGAATAGACCGCCTCCTGAGGCACCGGGATCGTGCCCGGGTCGGCAGGCGGGGAGCGGACTGCACGTTCAGGGGCAAGTCCAAGGGGGGTCGGCAGGGTACCCCCAGCTGGAGGCGTGTCCGCCTGGTTTCGTATGTGGGCCCCCATGGGATGGGGACAGACCACTGCCTGGGATGCCGGTGACGGGGCCGGGTCAGCAGGTAGGGTTTGGACTGCCCGGTCAGGGGCAGGTCCAAGGGGGGTCAGCGGTGTATCCCCAGATAGCGGCGTCTCCTATATGGGTAGCTGGCCCAGGGACAGGGGGGCTACCCAACGGGGCAGGAGAGCTGGACAATGGGGAGGAGGAGCAGGAACCCCAGGTAGGGCAGATGTGCCCTGTCAGGCAAAGACGGTATGGTCCCCCGGCGGGGATGGCAAATAGGGGACCGGTCGAGGGCGACATTATCGTTCCTCATGGGGCATCCGCGCTCAGGGGGATGGTGGCCCACGTTCCCAGACTAACTCCAAAGGGGGATCCGTCGCTGCATTTTATGGAGGTGGAACAGGCAGCCAGCATCAATGACTGCGACGAAGGGGAGCAAATAAAGATGCTCCTGATGACCCTAGATGCACAGCTATGCAGGACAGTGACCTCTGGGAATGGGGGAAGACCTGACACATGGGCGGCAGCACAGACTGCTGTTCTGGAGGTGATGGGCTTGAATCTGGGGAGCCCTTTCATGAGGGTGGGGGAAACCAAGCAGCAACCAGGGGAATCTCCCACCATGTTCGCAGACAGACTGTGGACTGTCTATATGGAGGCATGCGGGGTTCCCGCGGATAGACGGAATTTAGGGGAAAGAACCGCCCACTGGCTGAAGACCCTAGTTGCCAACTGTCTCCCTAACGTTAGGGCAAAAGCCGAACACTGGTTCGACCCGCAGACCCCGGCCCTTAATGAGGAAGAGGTCCTTAGGAAACTTAGCCTCGCATATCGTAATGGGGAGAGGGGTGAGGACAAGCCCCTTAAGGGTAAAGTGCACGAAATCGTACCAGCAGCCCCTAAGAGAGAGTGGAAGCATGAGGGCACCCGGACCTCCGACAAGAAACCGGTATGCTACGGGTGTGGGAAGGCCGGGCATTTCAAGAGGGAATGTAAAAACCCCAGCAAGCAGGAGAGGGCTCCCGCAGTAGAGAGTCAGACCCCGGTGGCAGGAGCAGCTGCCCCGGGAACCATCGAGATAAGTAAAATTTTAGCCCTTTTGCAAGGCTCAGGACAGGTGGCTATGGCAACGGGCCAGGGTCAGCCCGCCCCCGCACCCAGGGAAGCCTCCGAATGACTAGCCCCTCAGCAACCCACCTTTCTATGCCCACTGGAGTATGGCCCATGCGGGAGACCCTGGGTAAAAATGGAGGTCCAGGATACGGTCGGGAGTTACCTACTGGACACAGGTGCTTCCAGTACTATAGTCCACACGGACAATCCCCGAGCATCCCCTCTATCTAGCGGGGTACCCTATAGCCTCATTGGATTTACCGGGAACGAAAAAATGGGTTTTTTCTCTGTTCCCCTGTCTATCAGGTTAGGGGCACTCCAGGCGCACTGGAAATGCGTCCTGATGAGATGGGAACAGGAGGGGAAAGGGATCCTAGGAGCTGATTTCATAGTGGCTCATCAGATCCTGGTGGACCTAAGAAATCACTGCCTGTGGGGTGCAGCAACGGAAGGGACCGAAAGGGAGTTGAGGGTAATAGACAGAGCCCAGGAGAAGGGAGCTTTGTGCGTGGTACAGCCAAAGGAAGGGTACGATCTAGAAGCCCTGGAGAGGAATACCCCGGAAGAGTTCAGGGAGTATGTCCGCAAGAATCTGGCTGCTTTTGCCACCCACAAGCATGATTGTGGGAGAGTTACTGGGACAGAGGTCAGGGTAGATGGGGACCCCATGTCCCAGCCCCAGAAACAGTACCGCTTCCCCCGGGAAGCAGAGGCAGACTTGGAGGTGGCCCTAAACTCACTGGTGCGGCAAGGGGTGTTGAGGACAATTGCCACCCATGTAAACTCCCCGCTCTGGCCGGTGAGGAAGCCGGACAACTCCTGGAGGGCCACCGTGGACTACAGAGTCCTGAATAAACACATTCCGGCCTGCGCCCCAACGGTGGCGGCCGTGGCAGACTTGTTAGGAGAAATTCCAGCATCCGCCTCAATTTTTACGGTGCTGGATATTTCAAACGGATTTTGGTCCGTCCCGGTCAGAAGGGAGGACCAATACAAGTTTGCCTTTACCTTTAAGGGGCAACAGTACACATGGACCTGTCTCCCGCAGGGATTCCATAACAGCCCGAGCATTTTCCATCAATGCATGGCCGAATGTTTAAAGGGTTTCAGTGAGCCACACAAGCTGGTGCAGTATGTGGACGACATCCTGTTGTTCACCAGTAATAGTGAGGAGCATGGGCCCCTAGTGGACGAGCTGTTGGGGATGTTACACAAAGGAGGGCTGAAAGTTAACCCTAAAAAGGCACAGATCGGGCTAGGAGAGGTGAAGTTCCTGGGGTTAACCCTGAGAGCTGGGGAGAGAGGGATTGACACTGCCAGGAGACAAACAGTGCAGGAACTCCCAGTCCCCGTAGATGTAAAGGGGATACGGTCCTTTTTAGGAATCACCGGCTACTGCAGGGATTTCATTGAGGACTATGCCACCACCGCAGCGCCTCTGCTTAGGCTGCTGCACAAGGGGGTGGAGTGGGACTGGGACAGTAAATGTGAGACGGCGTTCGTCCAACTCAAGCAGGACTTGCAGAAAGCCCCAGCCCTGGGAGCCATTAACCCCCGGGAGGAGTTTTTCCTGGAGGTGGCCGCAGGCAGTGATGGCCTGAGTGCTGTGCTCCTCCAGACCCGGCATGGCAAGTTGAGGCCGGTGGTATACTCCTCTCGGGTCCTCACAGACGTGGAGCGGGCATACTCCAACTGTGAGAGGCATCTGCTGGCCACCCACTGGGCGGTAAAGCGGATGCAGGTATTTGTTAGGATGGGCCCCATCACTCTCCTGACACATCACACCCCGACCCAAATGCTGCTGGACGGCCGGATTAAGGACGGCACGGTCAGCAGCGCCAGAATCACCAGGTGGACCCTCCTGCTGTCTCAAATGGCCCTTCAGGTAAAAGGGCTGAATGAGCCACAGCTCGCAGCCAACCT
This sequence comes from Scyliorhinus torazame, assembly GCF_047496885.1. NCBI lineage: Eukaryota > Metazoa > Chordata > Chondrichthyes > Carcharhiniformes > Scyliorhinidae > Scyliorhinus > Scyliorhinus torazame. The sequence continues at coordinate 90,463,906 of NC_092721.1, forward strand.
GATATACCCCGGGGAGCCACACCACTGTTCCGTAGAAGGGGTATGGGAGGTAGGGTTCGGACTCCGGGCAGGGCTGCACCCGACAGGGAGAGAGATCTATGTGGATGGGTCCAGTACGGTAGCAGAGGGCGTCAGGTTCACGGGCTGTGGGATCTGGGACCCCGATGCCGACATAGCCCTGGCCCTTAAACTCCCCCATACACTCAGCGCCCAGCAGGCAGAGCTGGCTGCAGTGATGTATGTGGTGACCCACCCCGACCGTTTTCCCACGCCGTATACCATCTGCTCAGATAGCATGTTTACATGTAACTCCTGCACGGAGTACCTGGCTATCTGGTCCCGCCGAGGATACACCTCCTCGGATGGGAAGCCACTGGCCACAAAACCCCTCCTCGAGAAGATCGTGGCGGCAGTTGGGCAGGGGGAGGACAGGTATATCCTGAAGGTGAAAGCTCACTCCAAAACAGAGCCACGGGGCGAGGGGAACCAGAAAGCAGACGGCCTGGCTCGAGAGGGGGCTAAGAATGGGATAGCGTGGGACCCGTACGAAGAGGGACAGGTAGCGGCCGTTACAAGACAGCCCCAGAGGGGGGATGGGACGAGTTTGGCCCCAGATCTGGCCACTGCCCAGGGACAGGACCCCGAGCTAAAGAAAGTCATAACGGCCATGGGTAGACAGGAAAGGATAGAGGGGCCCTATGGGGGAAAGGACATCACCCTGAAGGAGGGCATGCTCTTCAGAGGGGACCAGTGGATAGTGCCTTCCCAGCACCATAGGGAATTTATCGAAATGGCCCATGAGAGCCCCGGAGCGGGACATCCCGGCCCTGAGACCACCTGGCAACGGGTGGAGAGGGTGGGGTGGTGGCCGAGCCTCCGGGAGGATGCTCGCGATTTCTGCGCGAGCTGTTTGGTGTGTGCTACAAATAACCCGGATCCCAATAAAAGAAAGGTCTCGTTGGGGCACATCCGCAGGGTGGAGGGGCCCTGGCAGTCGATACAGATCGACTATATTGGACCCCTTCCCCCAGCGGCAGGGGGTTACAAGTACTGTCTGGTGTTGGTGGATATTTTCACCAAGTGGGTAGAAGCCTTCCCCTGCCGAACAGCCACCGCAGCAGGCACAGCCAGGATACTGGTCAGGGAGGTATTCTCGAGGTGGGGACTCCCACAGTTTGTGGAGTCAGATCAGGGGAGTCACTTCACGGGACAAGTGATGCAAGCGACCCTGAAAGTCCTGGGGATCAAGGCAAAGTGGCATGTGGCTTATAACCCTCAATCCTCAGGTCCTGTGGAAAGGTTAAATAGGACCATAAAGGAGAGGATCAGGAAAGAAACAGGCAGCTCGCCCAACCGGTGGGTAGAAATCTTACCCTTAGTTTTAATGGGGATCCGGGCAAGCCAGTCCAGGAGCACAGGGTACTCCCCGCACGAGCTCATGACAGGGAGAGTCATGAGAACCCCGATCCATGTCAGGGTACCTTCCCTGACAGAGGGGCAGCTTAGGGAGGTAAACCGAGACAGGTTTGCTAAGAAGCTGATGGAGCAGCTAAAGGAAATTAACTGGCAGGCAGCGTTTAATATGGGAACCCAGCACCGGAGGAACAAGCTGCTACTCGAGCCCCACACTACCCAGGAATGGGCCATAGGGAACCAAGTAATGGTCCGGAATTTTGCACGGGTAGGAGCCTTTGAGCCACTGTACGCGGGACCGTACAGTATAGTGGACAAGGCCAGCCCCATGGTTTACGCAGTACAGCTCCCCCGGAAGATTAAATGGTTCCACGTGAACCAGTGCAAACTTTTCGACCCCACCAGGGCCGGTAAGAGCAAGTTGGGGGGGGGACTGGGGGTGATAGTGGAGAAACCGCCTGCAGAATTAACGACGGTGGGGGAGGTCCATGACTCCACGATCACACAACCGGTGACAAGGTGCTGTCCCGAAGGGGCAGTCCCAAAGAGACCGACAGTGCTGCAAGCACCCAGCCCAGGGACAGTAACGATTCCCAAGCCCTTACCTGTGGGTCAGGTGGCCTGCCTTAGTATAGAGGCTAAGGAGGCGGAGGAAGTGGAAGTATCACCTTGGGCGTGGGAACCAGTCAGGGGACGAAGGAGCAATCGGGTCTCCAAGCCCCCTCTAAGATGGTCCCCATCACAGCTCCCTAGAACCCGGTCCCGCAGTAAGGGGGCCCGAGTAGGGGGGAGCGCTGAGGGATCCCCGAACCCTGTTGGGGAAGGAGAGGCAAGGGGCAGCCCGAACCCCCGGGAGGGGACGGTCTGGCCCGAGCCGTTCGACCCAACAGGCGAACTGCCCCAGTTTAGCGGGGCACAGTTTTAATTTGGCCACCCGGAGACGGGTGGCATTGTATATATCATATTCCTTTTTCTTTCCCCCTGCTAGTTCTAATTAGTGTTTAGTTGTGTGTGAAGTATTTAGGATCGTGGGAACACAGAAGCGCCTGGTGCAATGGTAAAATGATGAAGCACCAGGCACTAGGACCCTGGTGCAGCCGGGCTGTAAACACAGAATCACAGACAGGCTGCGGCAACTTCAAAGCGGGAGCTGCTGCTGCCGCCGGATAGCGGCAGGCACTAGGACCCTGGGGAGCCGGGCGGTAAACACAGAATCACAGACAGGCTGCGGCAACTTCAAAGCGGGAGCTGCTGCTGCCGCTGGATAGAACCCATGCACTTTAAGGTAGGTAGTTCTGTAGAGGCAAGGATGTGTTTTGTTTTTCTTACAGATGGGGCACCCGACGGTATGGAGTTTGCTGATCCTGGCGATGGTGGGACCGGGAGAACTCCGCAGAGGCGAGACAGAAGAGTCCTTTGTCTATGGGTGTTCTGGCGGCAGAGCCCCCCTGGTCACTACCGGACAGGGAAACCAGGTGGCCATAGAGCAGGCCCGCTACTCACACCTGGGGAGGTGGCCTGGGTGGCTGGGGTCGAACTCGACCAGGTACTCCAGCCACCAGAGCTTCACCTATGGAGAAGCCTCGGTACTCTGCGAGGAGATACAGGTGGCGACTGACCGGGTTAGGGTGACTGAGGGCAGGCGGGTGTGTTTAACCTGTGAGGGGGACGTTCCTGTGGGGAGATGGTGGTGGCTCAGGAAGCTGAGCCTGGACATGAGGGATCGGTCCTCGGACTGGGAACGAATGGACAATAACACCTACCGGACCATCACGGGGTCACCAGGTAGGATCACCGTTTGCTGGGATAAGTGGTGGGCTTCCGACCAGGGCATTTATCTATGTTTGTGGGGGTCGGCCAAGGCATGTCCACAAGGGGCATCAATCACCTTTGTCAGATGGTGGCAAGACACCGGGCATGGGATAAATTGGGAACATAATGGGAAGGGATGTGTAACCCCCGGAGGGGAAGAAACCGTGAGAGCTACCGAACTGCTGGTTCAGGTAAAGAGGCCCCTACCCACAGCCCAACCAATCGACCCTCACAACTGTCCAATCACCACCCGGGGGCCCGAAAATGGTTTGCTGCTCGTCCCAACAAAGAAACTATTATATCAGGGGGTACATTACGCGGTTGCCTCGGTGGTGCTAAACCTAACCGAGGTGAAGTTACCAGAGTGGTGCCCTCGCAAGACTGAACTATTGTACCAGGCGCTGCTGAAGGACATGTTCCAGAAATTCCACAATTTGGATTTTGGGGACATTGAAGTGGAAGATTTGTACCATAGGGCAGGGGAATTTAATGGGGACTCCAGCCGGCAACGTAGAGGGCTAGTCAATGATGGGTTCACTGCCTTCAATACGGGGACATCCATTGTCAACAGTATGGATACTGTAGAGCTGGCCTTGCAGATCAATCAGCTAAAAGGCCAGCTGAGAAAGGTATTGAAGGATGAGAACACAGTAGTGCGGTCGGGTTTGCACGAGGAGGTGGCAATGACCCTACATCTAAAAGAAATAATCGCGCAATTGGAAGAGCATGCAAAAGCCATTAACGCGCTAATTAAAGAAGATCGAAATTCATCGGATCAGGCTGCCCAGAATGAAGTGTGTGGGCTGTATGGTGCCTGGTTGCTAGGAGAGGGGAGGAGTAATCTGGAGGACCTGAGACAGGGTCAGGTCCCCTCGTGGATTAGCAACAGGCACTTGGCAGCGCTGCACCCATTCCACAGGGTTTTGAGTCCTTGCCAGCTCCGTGCAGCCTCAGAGGCATACCCGGTACCGGTCGATTGTGGGAGGTCAAACCACACAATCTTGGGGGTCATCGTAAGAATCCCAATCTTGGGAAGTTCAGCACAGCCGGTGCCGCTGTACCGAGTGGAGAATGTGGGGGTCATTCGTGGGGGGGTACACATTCGGTTTGGAAAGGTCCCGCCGTATGTCATAGTGCGGGAGCGAGCTGTGGCAGGCATTGACCTCTCGGGCTGTCGGAGCCGGGGAGCGCAGGTGATCCTGTGCCCTCAGCACCTGGGCACTGAGGCGCGACCTCAGTGCGGGTTCAGGACTGTTGGGGCAGAACCTATAAACTGCACCATGGAGGCAATGGCAGCGAGCCATGTCCAGCCCCAGGTGGCATATATAGGAAGTGGGACATACTGTGTCACCACTGGAGCCCAGCAGTATCAACATGGGCCACAGCAGTGGTGTCCGATACTGCACAGCAGCTTCTGTTTTAAACCCAAGGCAGAGGTCCAGGTGGCACAGCAACGAATACTGCCCATTCCACGACCCTCCTCAGTTCACCTCTCGGTACGGGAAAACACTACTAACATACAAGAATATGTGGCCCGTTTTGGGTACGATATTCCCCCGGTTAAGGAAGACCTAAAGGTATTATTACAAGCTGTGGAAGTTTCACAAAGACACTTTTTCTCCTTAGAGCAAAAAACCCAAAACATTGATCATGAAATTACAGATCTCAAAGCCCCGGACTGGTGGAACATGGGATCATGGATTGTGATCCCAGCCAGGATCCGAATAGCCTCACACTTGTTAGTGGTATTACAAGTGTTCGTAGTTTTATATTTATGTTGCCTCAGCTGCAGGTACCGACGACTGAGGAAAATGAAGAGCCTTCATCGGGTCCTGGGGAAGACGCGGAGTGCAGCCCACAAAAGAAAAGCCGTAGTGTAATAAACAGAGTCACATGTAAATAGTTGTGTGGATCGCGGGTTTCAGTTATTTGATTGTAATATATGTACAGGGACCCTTACGTTTGGGGTTCCGGTGAAATGTGTATATGTTACTGGGTGTTTAAATTAGATATGGTCTTGTCTTTCCCTTTCATTGAAACCAGGGGTAGCCTAGATTAAGGGAACTGTCTTGGGACTTGTAGTTTCGCATGTTGTTGAGGGGGGGCCTACGGTCCACACAAAAGGAAATAATTGCCCTTCACCTGTGTCGATACGGTCCAAGCAGGTAGGGACGTATCGAAGGGGCATCTGTAAGGTTTTCGGGCAATTCGGCCTTTTTGGAACTGCCCAAGAATAAAAACTCAGAGACTGTAAACTGACTTTTCAGCCAAGAGAACGGAACCAGTTTTCCCAGCAGGCTTGGTCCGCTGAGCTGAGTAGGGACATAAGTACATAAGTATTTACAAACCCCCCCCCCTAGGAGCTACAAGGAAGAAGGAGCCAGACAACGAGATAACATCAAAACACAGACAAAGGGGCACGGGAATACACAGGAGGCCTGCCTGCAAGCAGGACAATGGGATGGTCATAGCCCCATGCAAATGTAAATGACCTGGCCTCCACCAGAGCAGAATCCAATTAACACCCCATCAACATAGCGAGGTGAGAATAGCAGCCATCTCCGGAGCAGCTGGAAGACACTGAAATTCTTCACCAGAGAGCTTAACCTCGTTATCCTAGAAAACAGACTGTCTGGGCTCAGTATATTGCGCTGGAAAAGCCCCTTGGAGATAAGCGGTAGAAAAAACCAAGTTGGAGGCGGACCTGGGGGAGGTACTCCAATCTTGACAGAAGCTACCGGCAGAAACTCACTGGAAGAAGGGGGCGGAGTCAGCGCCAAATTCAAATCGCGGACGGTAGAAAAAAACCAAGTTGGAGGCGGACCTGGGGGAGGTACTCCAATCTTGACAGAAGCTACCGGCAGAAACTCACTGGAAGGAGGGGGCGGAGTCGGCGCCAAATTCAAATCGCGCAGGTCTGCCTAGCTGGAAGGAGCGGACCTGCGAGGAATACCCGGAAACATACAGATCTGACCGGCTCAAAGGGGGCGGGACCAGCGGGAACTTTAAAACCTTACCTTTTCAATGCAAAAGGGGCTGGCCGAACACAGGACAAAGCCAGGTAAAACAATATAAAAGGGGCTGTGTTTGGATTGAGGGGCGCTTCGTTCTTGGCTCGACCTCTGCACCCCTGACTTGACCTCTGCAGCCTGTGACCGTAAGTACCCTGCAGCAGCTTGCGAAACTCCCTTGACTTTAATAGTGGTTGAGGCTTTGGGGAAGGGAACTTGTTTTGTGTCTTGTGCTATTGCTAAAACTGTGTAATCATAAGAATTTTCGTTGTGTCCGTTATAGTGCTTTTTGAATTGACTTAGTTTGTGTTTAGAGTTTAAGATTTTATTATATTTTCTTCTGTTGATGATTTTGACCTGGGTTTTGCAATAAACCTTGATTTGCTGATAATTGGAGTCGTTTAAATTCTTCAATCTTTCACCAGCGATCTCTGACCAAGTCATTGTTAAAATATTCCTCACCTTAATTCCGGGTTCAAGAATCAAGGGTCATCTTGAGCGATTCACTCAGGACAGACTGCTGGTTAGGGAATAAACAGCAGTGTCCTATTCTCTCTCTTGGGAAAGCTACTCTAGCGAAGTAGGAACCGGGTGGGTGTTGCATCACCGGCAAGAGAGAGAATCACCTGGGTATTGGTAGGGGTCTGTAGATCTGTGTGATATAAGCCTCAGGCTGCCGGTTAGGGATAAACGGCAGGCTCGATTCAGTGCTCTCTTCAGAGGAAGTGTCCCAGTGCGGCATCCCCTGGCCTCTGACGTTTCAGTGTCAGCTGGAGAGAGACACACACAGATATTCAAACCCCAGATATCGGCCCAGTAGTGGAGTAGCAGAGATGGCACCCTCTACACCCCCCCCAACCTCCACCCCAGCACGGACCCCCCCCCCAACCTCCACCCCAGCACGGACCCCCCCCAACCTCCACCCCGGCACGGACCCCCACCCAACCTCCACCCCAGCACGGACCCCCCCCAACCCCCACCCCAGCACGGACCCCCCCCCAACCTCCACCCCAGCACGGACCCCCCCAACCCCCAACCTCCACCCTGGCACGGACCCCCCCAACCTCCACCCCGGCACGGATCCGCCCCAACCTCCACCCCAGCACGGAACCCCCCCAACCCCCAACCTCCACCCCATCACGGACCTCCCCCCACAACCTCCACCCCGGCACGGACCCCCCCAACCTCCACCCCAGCACGGACCCCCCCCAACCTCCACCCCAGCACGGACCCCCCCCCCAACCCCCAACCTCCACCCCAGCACGGACCCCCCCCAACCTCCACCCCAGCACGGACCCCCCCCAACCTCCACCCCGGCACGGACCCCCCCCAACCTCCACCCCAGCACGGACCCCCCCCAACCCCCAACCTCCACCCCGGCACGGACCCCCTCCCGGCACTCCCCCGGAGCCCAGCCTACTCTAACCACCCCCCCCCCCGCCGCACACACACACACACAACCCGAGACACACCTCTCCTCACGCAATCAGACTGCGGCCACGCCATTGCCTGCCCAGAGCCAACCCCCCAGGCCGTCACTCACCTCCACGCTGGTCGGCGTGAGCCTGGAGCACCGGGTCACGCCGATGAAAAGGAGGTTTGATTCACGTCTGTGAAATGGAGAATGAGAGTGCCCTCTATATATGTGCTTGTCATGCTAATTGCAGGCTTCACTCTAATCAGCTGTGCCTTGTCTGTCATAAGAGCAAGTTATTTCCTTGATATGTCATTTTACCCTTCATTGACTAGTCAATTATGCCAATGAAATATGCAGAGTTAAAGTTCACTGCCACTGATGTGAACCCCAATGCAAGGCTTCATGGTGAAGTCCATTATCACTCACCCTGTTATACACACAAGAATTAGAAGCAGGAGTATGCCACCAGACCCTTCAAGCCTCCCCCACCATTCAATATGATCATAGCTGATCTATACTTATCTCAACTCCTTTTCTGTGTCATTTCCCCATAACCCTCAATTCCTCGATTTATCTAATATTTATCCACCTCCACTTGAAATATTTCTAACAATCCAGTCTCCACCACCCTCACTGGGCAGAGAATTCCAGATGTCCACCACCATCTGCCAGAAGAAATTTCTATGCACCTCAGTTTTAAATGACCGGCCCTTTATCTTGGAGCTATGTCTCCTTGTGCGAAACTCCCCCACTAGTGAAAACATCTCACCATCTACCCTGTCAAGCCCACTCAGGATCTTATATGTTTGAATAAGGTCACCACTCACTCTTTTAAATTCCAAGGAATACAAATCCAGACTATTTAGTCTCCCTTGATAGGACAACCCTCTCATCCCAAGAATTTGCCTGGTGAATCCCCTTTGCAAAGACTCCAATGTTACTATATTCTTTTTTAGGTAAGGAACCAAAACTGTATGCAATATTCCAGGTGAGGCCTCACTAACACCCTGTACAATTGCAGCAAAACCTCCCTATTTTTAAATTCCAACCTCTTTGCAATAAAGACCAAAATGCCGTTTGCCTTCTTGACTACTTGTTACACCTGCCTGCTAGCTTTTTGTGATTCATCCACTCGAACACCTAGATCCTTCTGCACTTCACTCACTTGCAGTCTCTCTCCGTTCAGATAATGATCTGTCTTTTGATTCCTTCTACCAAAGTGCATGATCTTACACTTCTCCACATGAAATTCCATTTGCCAGGTTTTTACCCAGTCATCTAATCTATTTATATCCCATTGCAGAATCACAATATGATCATTACAACATGCCATTCCACCTATTTTCATATCATCGACAAATTTTGAAACCTTACATTCTGTTCCATCCTCCAGGTCAGTAATGTAAATCGTGAAACATTGTGGGCCAAGAACTGATCCCTGCGGTACTCCACTCGTTATTCTTTCCACTCCGAAAAGGACCCATTCATTTCAACTCTCTGTTTTCTTTGTAACAGCCAGTTTTCAATCCATGCTAACACGCTTCCTCCAATTCCATGGGCTTTTACTTTATGTACCAGCCTTTTATGCATAACCTTGTCAAATGTCTTTTGGAAACATAAATACACTACATCCACAGGTTCCTCTCTATTTAATTGCCCTGTTACATCCTGAAAGAATTCAAGCAAATTGGTCAAACATGGTTTACCTTCCATAAAACCATATTGACTAGGTTTGATTATATTCAGCTTTCATAAATAATTAGCTATGTTTTCTTTGATTATTGACTCCAGCATTTTGCCAATAATATATGTTAAACTAACTGGCCAATAGATCCCTTTCTGAACAAGACAGTTTCATTGGTTGTTTTCCAATCTTCCGGTACCCTCCTGGAATTCACCGAGTTCTGAAACATTTCAACCAATGGGTCCACTAACTCTGCAGCCCACTTCCATTAAAACCGTAGCATGTAGTTCATCAGGTCCTGGTGCCTTGTCTGCCTTTAGCCCCTTGAGTTTCTCTAATACTCAATGCCTTGTGATTGGGATTATTGTAAGTTTATAGGACATGACAGGGGGCATCTTTGAGGTGCCCTGTGAGAATGCAGACAGGGGACCCATGCATCCACTAAATTCCCCTGTCACCTCATACAAAGATTGGGGAGGAGGAGGAAGAGGGCCTTGTGACAGGTGGACAACCTGTGAGGTGACTGGATGACCAATCACCTTGGAGGTACAATGGAGTGGGTGAGTGGGTGCAGTGAGAGACTGGAGGTTGCAGACTTGCCCTGGTTGCAAGAAGAAGGTCATTGATTTTTTTTTCAGGCACTGCTGAGCCGTCCTCTTCTGTAGGGAGTTGGCACTCTCTGAAGATGCTATACTCTCCCAGGTAGGGATGGTGACCTTGCTGCTGGGCCACTTCCCGCAGTGCGGATGCAGGACATCCCGCCTCTACTGCACACCATCCAGGAACTGGTCAGGGCTCCCTCTAAAAACTGCGACACTGGCTTTTGTGCTGCCATCCCTTCTCATGGATCTGGAACAAGTGCTGGGCAGTGTTGGGAAGGCGTTTATATGGATGTTCCCCGGTGATTGCAGTGATTAAGTTTCCCTGGGACAAGTGAGTCAGTGGGAGGCCACCAAGAGCATGGTGTGATTCACGTGGGGAAAAATCTTTTCTTTAAGAGACACAAAATTACCTGAGAAATTCCGTCGACACTCAGTGGAATTCGCACCATTTTTCTCACCGGAACTGACATTTTACCATTTTTTGGAGAGATTGCACCACCATTTTGTTTGCGATTCAGAACACCAGCAGCACAGAGCTGTATAGAACAGAGGATGATGAATCATGCTGTGCTCTGTAACCAACCATTGTGAAATGTGATCAGAAACTTTTATTATTGAAAGAAAATGGTGTTGTCCATAACATAAATGTAGGTAATATAGAGAGCACCTGAAATCCCTATGTCTCGATATTGAAGAGTAATTTTAGATACATTGTTAATCATACATCTCCGACGATTCATTCAACTTGTAGGTTTTCCTTCTTTCTCCATATCTTTCTACTCTCAGCAGTTATTTTCTCTTTAGTTTCTTGGGCGAAATTCTCCGTAATCGGCGCGATGTCCGACGACCGGTGCCAAAAACGGCGCAAATCAGTCCGGCATCGCGCCGCCCCAAAGGTGCGGAATCCTCCGTATCTTGGGGGGCCGAGCCCTAATCTTGAGGGGCTAGGCCCGCGCCGCACTGATTTCCGCCCCGCCAGCTGGCGGGAAAGGCCTTTGGTGCCCTGCCAGCTGGCGCGGAAATGACATTGCCGGGCAGCGCATGCGGGGGAGCGTTAGCGGCCGCTCACGGCATCCCCGCGCATGCGCAGTGGAGGGGGTCTCTTCCGCCTCCGTCATGGTGGAGACCATGGCGAAGGCAGAAGGAAAAGAGTGCCCCCCACGGCACAGGCCCGCCCGCGAATCGGTGGGCCCCGATCGCGGGCCAGGCCACCGTGGGGGCACCCCCCGGGGCCAGATCGCCCCGCGCCCCCCCCAGGACCCCGGAGCCTGCCCGCGCCGCCTTGTCCCGCCGGTAAGAGAGGTGCTTTAATCCACGCCGGCGGGACAGGCATTCCAGCAGCGGGACTTCGGCCCATCCGGGCAGGAGAATCGCTGGGGGGGGCCCGCCAACCGGCGCGGCGCGATTCCCGTCCCCGCCGAATATCCGGTGCCAGAGAATTCGGCAACCGGCGGGGGCGGGATTCACGCCAACCCCCGGCGATTCTCCGACCCGGCAGGGGGTCGGAGAATCTCGCCCAATTGTCTCAGGTTTTCTGTTTTCTTCGTCTATTTTCTGCCTCATATTTGAGATTTTTGAATTTCTTTTCGTTCTGACATTTTATCAAAATTTCTCCCTTAAATGCTTCATCCTCTCTAAACCTTTATTATTTCCCTAAGCAAATGATTCACATACTCTGCGTTCTTAGAGTCCCACACATGATGTAAATCATTAATCAAATATAGCAGCTTATATTTACCGATCAGGTACATTAGACTGGAATTTAAGCCATGGGAGAATGATACCCTCCTGACGGATAATGCATGGATTCACAGTTGTTCTAGGGTCACCGTCATTTGAATTATGTGAGCCAGATCTAGGCATCAAAATGCCTCTTGCTAGACAGGAAATTGTGTTGTGCTGCAGGATTTAAAGTACTGCAGCACTTTAAAGGGGCAGATGTTATTATTTGTTAAAGTTGAAACACAGATATCACTAACAATGGACCAAGTCTGGAAGGAATACAGGAATATTGAGAATGCTGTTGTTTGGATGGAATGCTTGAATCCTAGAAATTCGTCTCATTTCCCCTGGATTGCTCTTATTCGATGTTTGCAGTACTTATAGATCTGCCTCACCTTATTCCAAAGAATTTCTATCATTCTATCACAGCAAGGCATACTCGTGACAGAAGAATGTAATCTGACAGATCATGATGGCTCAGGTCATCAGGACTGTTTTCTACTGGACAGTTTCAGTTATACAGCTTTTCCTGATCGACATAGACCTACCACTCCCCACCATGCAGTCATCTGAATCACCTCATCTCAGTGTTCCCTAGGCCACCGTTCTACAATACAAACTGTAGTGTAAGGGTATTTGGTATTGACTAATGTGGGACTGGACAAAAATCCCCACAGCGTGATGTACAGAAACACATGACCTGAGACTAGTGTCAGTTATGGACTAGACAGCGACCTGTGCAGAAGCAAGCATGGAGTGTGGGCAATATGTATATATGCATATATGTTATCAATAAACACTTAATGTTCAAACACACAAAACCCTCTTCCTGGTACCCACTGAATATACAACGTACAACAAAAACGACCAATAAAACCTTTACATAACATCTTTATGCAACAGCACATCCAATTATACAAGCAAGAAGGAACTGTTCATCCTCAATCATTTCCTCAGTATCTAAAATGCAACATACTCATGGTCATGCCACCTGTAGCTTTCATTTCACACCCTTTCCCAGGATGAGGGTAAGGCGAGAGTAAAAAAAATATATATCAGTAAAATGTGGAATGTGGTTATCCTTGATAATCTCAGCAATGCTCGATGCCACAGACTCTGCTGTAGCAGACCCCTTGATTCTCAGCACCATCTCTTGCATCAGACCTAGCTGACAGAGTTGTAGCTGCCCTTCTGCTAGTTCTCTGGGTCTTTCTGCTGCATTGTAGGATCTTCTCCTAAAGCAGAGAGGACAGAACATCAGTGATTGTGTGGCACTGTGCTTGGGTGATGTGTCTGCCATGCTGAATAACTGGCAGTCTGTAGAGGCAGTGAAAGGTGAGAGTGAGGCTATCTGCATTGGTAGGTGTGTATGGTTGAGTTGGACTATCTGGATGTTAGGCATGTGTCCTGTGTGCTAGACAGTGATCCTGAGTGGCTGATGAGGATGTGTTACACTGAGTAGTTTGGAAGGCTGGGGATAGGGTGGGTATGAGAGATCATGTGAAATGCCCAGATCTGGGCATTAACCTCCCTTGCCACCTGCTCTCTCTCACTCCCTTTGGACTATCTGGCATCAGGGTCTTCTAGCCCCTCGCAATGTCTGGAGTGCAATCCTGTAATGAGTAGAATCATTGAATCTTGGAGCCCTTTCTCTGGGCTAGCGTCCACCTTTCCTTCCTCTTAATTTTTCAAAATCAGCTTCAGTTCTCTGGGGCATTTTTCCTTTCATGGGAATTTTATGAATTATTTGGCCCACTGCAGTGTAAAGAGGCAGCTGGCAGTGGGCCAGACACTGCCCCACGATACAATCATTTAATGAGGTGGCAGCATGGAATTTGCAGGCTGCTCATTTCCAATGGATCTTGTCCAGGCAGGTCGTGAGCTGCAATCCCTACATTAGAAAAGCAGGGAAAACTAACTTTTAGCACAGGAACAGTAGTTTATAACCACTGGCTCATCTGGAAATCCTGGCACGTTGTAAAATCAAACAGCCCTCTCATGCTGCAATCAGTTGTCTATGGGGAAGGAAATGAAATTGCTTGCTGAAGCAGAAACGCCTTCAGATTTTTGCTTTATACATCCATCTACAACCGGTTGGTAGTCATGAATTACCCAGAAACACTAAAGCTGAGGCAATTGTGACCTTGACAGTCACTTGCTGTGCCTGTGTAAGAGTTTGGCTATGGAGTACAAGTACAGCTCACCTGTAAATCAAAGTCTCTGCTTCTCTGATGAATGAAGGTGATAAGCATGGGGGATTTTAAGCAACATATAGACTGGGAATATAGGATGGACAAAGGTTACCAGATGAGAAATCATAGAATGTTTTTAGGATGGTTTCTTAGAACAGCAGGTCCCAAGCAGAGAGTCGGCTATATTTGTATAATGAGATAGGATTAATTAATGAATGCACCCAAAGGGAGCAGTGATCATAATATGATTGAATTTTACATTCAGTTTGAGAGAGAGAAGAGTGGCTCCAAGGCTAGTATTTTAAACTTAAATAAGGGCTATAGTGAAAGTAGAGCTAGCTAAAATGAACTGGAAAATTGTGTAAAGGGATTGATCAATGGAGATGCAGTGAAAAACATTTAAGGGATATTTCAGAATACACAGTATAGAAACATTCTAACGAGAAAGAGAATTTCCAAGGAGTGAGCCCATTGTGGTTAACTAAAAAAGTTAAAGATAGTGGCAAACTTAAAGTAAAAGCAAATAATTGTGCAAAGGTGGATGACAGGACCGAAGATTGGGCTGAGTATAAAAAACAACGAAGAATGACTCCAAGATTAACGAGGATGGAAAAGTAGAGTATGAGGGAATGCTGGTTAGAAATATCAGGACAGATAGTAAGATTTTGTATAGCTAGTTAAAAAAGAAAAGAATTAATAAAGTGAGTGCTGGTCCTGAAGAAAGTGAGTTTGGGGAAATAATAATGGAAAATAAAGACATTTCAGATGAACTAAACAGTCGATTTTCACCACAGAGGATACAAGAAAGAAACATGCCAGAAATAGTTGCAAATCAGGAAATGGAAGGGAGATAGCTGATACACTGATTTTAATTTTCCCAAACTACCTAAAATCTGGGAATGTTGCACTGGATTGGAAAATAGCAAATGCAATTCTTGTTTTCAAAAAAGGAGAGACAGAAAGCAGGAAACTATGGGACAGTTAGCTTAACATTTGTCATGGGGAAACTGATATATGCTATTATTGAAGATGTTATAGCAGGACACTTTGATAAATTCAAGGGAATTACACAGAGTGAAAGGAAATCAGGTTTAACTAATTTATTGGAATTCTTTGAAGAAACAACATGTGCTGTGGATAAAGCGGAACTGGTCAGTGGATACACTTTCCTTAGGGTTCCAAAGAGGTTATTGCAGAAAATAAAGCACATGGTGTAGTGGGGTAACATCTTGACATGGAGTGAAGATTGGATAGCTAAAGGAAACTGATAGTAGGCATAAATGGGCCAATTTCTGATTGGCAAGATGTGGGAAGACGTGTGCAACAGGGATGTGTGCTGGGACCTCAAATTTTTACAATTTATATTCGTGACTTGGATAAAGGAATCAAAGATATGGGGCGGAATTCTCCTCTATCCGGCGGGTCGGGCCGTACCGCACCGAGGAGTGGCGTGAACCACTCCGGCGTCGGGCCGCCCGGAAAGTGCGGGATCCTCCGCACCTCCAGGGGCTAGGCCAACGCCGGCGAGGTTGGCACCGCACCAACCGGCGGCGAAGGGCCTCCGCTGGCCAGCGCAAGTTGGCGCATGCGCGGGAGCGTCAGCGTGTGCTGGCGTCATCCCAGCGCATGCGCAGGGGGGGTTCTTCTCTGCACGGCCATGGTGGAGGTTGACAGCAGCTGGCGCGGAGGGAAAGAGCGCCCCCACAGCATAGGCCCACCCGCGGATCGGTGGGACCCAATCGCGGGCCGGGCCACCGTGGGGGCACCCCCCGGGGCCAGATCAGCCTGCGCCTCCCCGAGGACTCTGCAGGCCGCCCGCAGTGCCAGGTCCCGCCGGTACGGACCTGGTTTGATTTACGCCGACGGGACCGACTGAAAATGGGCGGCCGCTCGGCCCATCGCAGGGCGGAGAATCGCCGGAGGGGCAACTGCCAACAGACCCCAACCGGTGCGATGCGATTCCCGCCCCCGCCGATAAACCGGCTCCGGAAAATTTGGCAGCCGGCGTCGGAGCGGTGGGGTGGGATTCACGCCGCCCCCCGGCGATTCTCCGGCTCGGCGGGGGGTCGGAGAATCCCGCCCATGATTGCTATATTTCCTGATGACACAAAGAAATATAAACAGTTTAAACATGTGGACAAAGATCTGACAAATGGAATATTAATGTGGGAAAATGTGAAATTGTTCATTTTGGTGGCAAGAATGAAAAAAGCTTATTATGTCAATGGTGAGAAATTGCAGAGCTCTGAGATGCAGAAGGATCTGCATCCTAGTACATAGATCGCAAAAGGCTGGTGCACAGGTATGGCACGTAATTGGGAAAGTTGTCATTCATTGCGATCGGAATTAATTACAACATTTGGAGGTTATGCTTCAGTTATACAGGGCATTGGTGAGACCACATCTGGAGTATTGTGTAGTATTGGTCTCCTTATTTAAGGAAGGCTGTAAATGGGCTGGAAGCAGTTCAGAGAAGGTTTCCAAGACCCGGAATGGATGGGTTGTCTTATTAGGAAGGTTGGACAGGCTAGGTGTGTGTCCAATGGAGTTTTGAAGAGTAAGAGGTGACCTGATTGAAACATATAGCTCCTGAGAGGCCCTGACAAGTTGGATGTGGAAAGGATAAAAATAAAAGGCTGGTCCATTTAAGACAGAGACGAGGGGAAAAAAAATATTTCGAAGTCCGGTGAGCCTTTGTAACTCCCTTCCTCAAAAGGTAGTGGGAGTAGAATCTTTGAATATATTAATACAGAGTAGAGAAATTCTTGATATGCAAGGTGGTGAAAGGTTATTGGGGTTGAGGTCACAATCAAATCAACCATGATCTTATTGAATGGCGGAGCAGGCTTGTCGGGCTGAGTAGTCTGATCCTGCTCTTAGTTTGCATGCTTGCATGTTTGTAAGGCATGTGCATTTCTACTTGTTGATAATTCAGATGCCGGTGGATGAGGCAGATCCCAGATTACCCTTTGTACAGGATGCCCTGCCTAGAGTTCCTTCAATGGTTCTCATCCTCACCTTCAAAGAGCACAGAGAGAAGGCATTTCCAGAGGATGCTCCGTTGTCTTATTACAGCTGCACTGCAGTCATTGACACAAAACCTTTCAGGCACACCGACAAAAGAAAACGGACACAAAATATCTACAATGGCCTCGAGCTTTTTCCTCTGATTTTCTGTCTCTGCCAGGCGATCAAATGATTGGCTGATGTGTGGGACAAATGGTGGTATGGCCTCTGTTTGTTGGACAAGAGTAGTATAGAACAGGTTGGATGGAATAACTGGTTATTCTTGTCAATCATCCTCATATGTTCAAAGATATTTTTGATACTGTATATCATTTTTAGAATTTTTTATTGCACCCTTTACAAAGCAAGTACTGACATATCCAGGGCATGTGAGGATGAACATCATATTCATAGAATCATAAAATTTACAGTGCAGAAGGAGGCCATTCGGCCCAACAAGTCTGCACCGGCCCTCTGAAAGAGCTCTTAAGCCCATGCCTCCACCCTATCGCCATAACCCCACCTAACCTTATGGACACTAAGGGGGCAATTTAGCATGGCCAATCCACCTAACCTGCGCATCTTTGGACTGTGGGAGGAAACCAGAGGAAACCCACGTAGACATGGGGAGAAAGTGTAAACTCCACACAGTCACCCGAGGTCGGCATTGAACCCGGGTTCCTTGAGCTGTGACGCAGCAATGCTTCCCATCGTCCCACCATGCTGCCCCACTTAGGCAACACTTAGTCTCTGAACAAAACTTCAACACCACCATCCCATCTGTCTTGGTGCCCAAACGCTAATCTCTGTCCCGTCTGGGATGGGCTCACCATACAAGGGACATTAATTTCACCCAACCTTTGCTCTATCCCCTTTGATCAGATCCTTTCTTTTGTCTCCATACAAGCCAAATTTACACACACGTTCGAGCAAGCCCAGAGAGGGAGAGGGAAGGCAAGGATCATTGCCCGCGTCGGGTTCGAGGAGGTTGCTGCAGAGTTCGCCGGTGAGACCAGAGATGGCTCCTGAGGCGTGCAGAGGTTGAGCCCCATCACTTCACCCAATCCCGTAATTCACACTGAATGCTCTGAACTCTGAAAAAGCTTCAGCTCATCCACTAAAACTGTCCTTTTGTCTTTTGCAGGTACAACCAGACCATGGCCAGCTAGCCAGCCGAGCAGCTCTCCGAGTTCCTGGAGCAAGTCTGAGGATGAGGGGGCTCAGGAAGAATCGTCACAGCGCTCACCTGTACCCTCCACCCGCACTCAAGATTAGAATCAGGGTCATTTTCTAGAGAACACCTCACAGATACTTCCACACAACCATCGGTGCAGAGACAGCCAAGGTCTCCAGTACTGAGAGGGCTGCTGGAGACCTGCCACCGCCTCGGTCCCAGTCATGTGATGAGCCTCTGGAAGTGGCTGGCAGCTCACTGGTGGAGATGCAAAAGGAGACAGCTGAACATCGGGCAGAGCTTCTACAGTTATTCATCAGAGTGCACGATGGATGCATTCAATCTGATGTCGTGGCTCCAACATGCAAATGTCTCAAGGCCACCATGGGAAAGTTGGCGACCACCATGGAAACCTTAGTCCAGGAGGTCCTGCTTGTTTTGCACTTGACCTTGAACTCCATGGCCACGCACTTTGGTGAGCACCATCAGGATGTAAGCCACATAGGGGAAAGGAACCTTGACCTCCTTCCAGGTGGCTTCTTGAATTCCATTTTCTTTTGTTTAGTTAGAACCTGTTGAATCACGGAGCACGGATAACGTAAAGTATACGTAATTCCATGTGGGTCTAATCAGTGTGATCCAGGACACTTTTCATTTAAAAAGATCAACCCTGTGCAAGGCAAATGCTTGGAATATTTTAACTGAGGTGTGAAGAACTTAAGGTGATCATACCACAATATTACTTACCATTAGTTCCTTCACCAGGAATGAAAAGCAATATTATCCAAGACCAATGATGGGGTCTTAGAGATTGCCTGCTGGAAAATCACAGATGTATTGCCGATCTGTTGTTTCTGCGCAAGGCTCGACATGGGGTCTTGGAAGAACCACTAGGGAAAGAAACTGGGAGATCAAAAATAAAGCATTGTAGGATATTATTGTTTTTCCAGTAGATGTTGTCTAATTACAGAAAAATCTTTGATGCCCATCCCTTTCTTAAAAAGATTCATTCGGAAAGGTGTAGTCTTTGGTTTTATTAAATAAGATCCAAGCTTCTGTTGACATATCATTAATTATTTACCCTGTTGCAGTTTTACAGCAGGTTAGCTAAACTCCTTACTCCTTTTATCCGAACAGTTTTATCCATTATTCATTGCGGTTGTTTTTCTGTTCTATTAATTCAAATTGTTTGCACTCCTATTGATTTCTCTTAGCTCTGCACAATTGCAGTGCATCCATTCTGCTGTAAACTCTGTCCTACCATGGTTTTGGATTGTTTTAAAATTAGATTTTAAATATTATTAATGACATATTAGAGCAAATAGTTGGAGAATAAGAATGCTGATTGCTCTGTGCAAACAAAATAAATTATTGATCGCTCATGGTACATTTAAAAAGAGTAGGTTTAGCTGGGTAAAAATAGCTTCTGGCTGCATTTGTTGAGAGTGTGTCTGGACAGCCTGATGTTCCTTTCACAGCATCAATGTGATGCTCTGAGCAGCATGGCCATTAACTGGGCATGTGTGGCTGTTCTGAGGAAAATCAGGCAGCTCGATTTGAGCCATTACTATTCTATTAGGCCAGTATCCTATCCCAACTGATCAGCAGGATTACTCACAATGTCTGTTATCAGACCCTGAAACCCCTAAGAAGCAGTAAGATGCATTGCAGTCCCAAGGCTTGTAAGTTAATGCAGATATAGTGCTGTCTAATCTCTATCTTACTTACACCAGGGGCGGGATTCTCCGCAAATGGCGCGATGTCCGCCGACTGGCGCCAAAAACGGCGCGAATCAGTCCGGCATCGCGCCGCCCCAAACATCGCGAATTCTCCGGCCCGGAATGGGCTAGCAGCGGCGTGACGCTATTTGCGCTGGCTCACGTTGTTCACGCCGTGCGGCAACATTCACGCCGTGCAGCGTCATGCACGCCGCACGGTGTGACGGCTCAAAAGACGCGCTGCTCCCCCCACCCGACCAGAAGACCCGACCGGATGGCCACCCGCCGCGCGGCCCCGAGGTTCCAGTCCCGCGACATCGAGGCGCTCCTGGACGCAGTGGAGCAGAAGAGGGAGGCCCTGTATCCCGGACACGGCCGCAGGGTCGCCCCACGCCACAGCCGGCGTCTGTGGAGGGAGGTGGCAGAGGCCGTCAGCACTGTGGCTCTGACACCACGGGCAGGCACCCAGTGCCACAAGAAGGTGAATGACCTCGTCAGGGCAGCAAGGGTGAGCCCCCCCCCCCCCCCACCTCCCTGCCCGATATTCATATCCTCCATATCCCCCTCCCCCATATCCCCCTCCTCCATATCCCCATCCTCCATATTCCCCTCCACATATCCCCCATCCCCATATCCCCCCTCCCCCATATCCCCCATATCCCCCTCCCCATTATCCCTCATATCCCCCCTCCCCCATATCCCCCCTCCCCATATCCCCCCTGCCCCATATCCCCCCTCCCCCATATCCCCCCTCCCCCATATCCCCCATATCCCCATCCCCATATCCCCCCTCCCCATATCCCCCTTGCCCCATATCCCCAATATCCCCCCTCCCCCATATCCCCCATATCCCCCCTGCCCCATATCCCCCATATCCCCCCTCCCCCATATCCCCCCTCCCCCATATCCCCCAAGTGAATCCAGCCCTAACCCTAACCTCTGCAATACACGCACAACCGATGGTGTGCATTCATATACCTGTCTAACACTGTTGCCTTTTACCCCTGCCACCACCCCCCCCACCCCCCACCCCCCCACAGGAGAAGCACGCACACAACAATAGGGAGCATGTGAGGACTAGAGGAGGCCCAGCTGATGAGAGGCCACTGACCGTATCGAACATGAGGGAAGGGCCCTGGAACTGGCTGGCGGACCTGAGGACCGGGAGGTTGCCGATGCAGAGGTCGGGGGCCCACCAGCAAGTGAGCCACCAACAGCCCGTCCCCATATTCCCCCGCCCCCATATACCCCCTCCCCATATCACCTGATCACTGCCTGATGTCTAACCATGCATGCTTCATTGTGTATCGCAGGAGCAAACGTCGAGGCACCCATCCCCGCAGATGCAGACCGCCCGCAGGATGCCCCTCAGAGACCATGGTAGATGGGGAGACCCGGAACCTCTGGCACGCAACGCCCGGCAGGATGCCCCTGGGACACCACGGGAGACGGGGAGACCGGACCCTCTGGCACGCTCGCCCGCAGGATGCCCCTCGGAGTCCACGGGAGACGGGGAGTCCCGGACACTCTGGCACGCGACGCCCGCAGGATGCCCCTCGGAGACCACAGGAGACGGAGAGACCTGGACCCTCTGGCACATGACGCCCGCAGGA
Organism: Scyliorhinus torazame; assembly: GCF_047496885.1. Taxonomy (NCBI): domain Eukaryota; kingdom Metazoa; phylum Chordata; class Chondrichthyes; order Carcharhiniformes; family Scyliorhinidae; genus Scyliorhinus; species Scyliorhinus torazame. Next base: position 90,485,270 of record NC_092721.1, read on the forward strand.
TGCCCCTCGGAGACCACGGGAGACGGAGAGACCCGGACCCTCTGGCAAGCGACGCCCGCACGATGCCCCTCGGAGACCACGGGAGACGGAGAGACCCGGACCCTGTGGCACGCGACGCCCGAAGGATGCCCCTCGGAGACCACGGGAGACGGAAAGACCCGGACCCTCTGGCACGCAATGCTCGCAGGATGTCCCTCGGAGACCACAGGAGACCAGAAGACCCGGACCCTCTGGCACGCGACGCCCGCAGGATGCCCCACGGAGACCATGGGAGACGGAGAGACCTGGAGCAACAGGGAGACGACGACCCCGTCTCATGCGGGTGCGGCGACGCAGGCGTGTGCCACCCAGCGACGAAGGGGGAAGCCACAGGCCCCCGTCGCAGCCGAGCCATGAAACCACAACCCAGGACACCCCTACCCAGGACACCCCTACCCAGGTCACCCCTACCCAGGACACCCCGACCCAGGACACCCCTACCCAGGAAACTGAAATACAGGACAGTGACACAGAGTGGATGGATGGAGACGAACCGCCACCCCAAAGTACCATGGACTCAGAGTCGGACGATGCGCACGACACAGCGCCACTGCTGTCACCAACACCCTCCACCATCGCAGACACTCACCTCGGTTGGGCACTTTAGTGATGAGGCGTCTGGTACACTCACTGGTGCGCACCACACAGCCGTCCCGGTACAGCAGGTGGAGGGAGAAGCAGCAGAGGGGCCGGGCGGTCGGAGGGCAGCCCGGCGCAAGCGAATATCAGATGGATCCCGGGTTCCTGGAGTTACCGCACCCACCCATAGACCCGATGCAACCACCGAACCTGGGACGAGCGAAGAGGGTGACGGCCAGCTTGCGGCAGCTGCAGTTGCAGGTGGAGGAGTCCACCCATGTCCAGGAGCTGGGATTGGTGCCGGTCATGCGTGCCACCCAGGCCGACACCGCACGGATGGCGTCCGCGGTGGCACCAATGGGGGCGACGGTGTCAGACATGGGGAGCGGTTTGCGAGGCCTGGGGATTTCCGTGCAGGCGGCGGCTGTGGCCCAGGACATGGCTGCCCTCTCACATGAAGCCATGAGCCAGCCAGCGGCAGATGGCAGAGGCGCTCAACGCCGTTGCCCAGTCCCTGCAGGCCATGGCCCTGCCTCTGCAGGCCATGACCCGGTCTCAGCAGGCCATGGCCCAGTCTCTGCAGGCCATGGCCCAGTCTCTGCAGGCCATGGCCCAGTCTCAGCAGGCCATGGCCCAGTCTCAGCAGGCCATCGCTGAGGGTATCGGCGCCATTGCCCATGCGCTAGCCGGCGTTGCACAGTCACAGACAGGGATGGGCAACTCCCTGAGCTCCATGGCTGCAAACCTGCAGACCCTTGTCGATACCAGCACGGGCCTCCAGGACTGGCAGCGCCAGGTGTCGCTGGGGGGTCGGATGGTCAGTCCGTTCGCATCCCCCACCCATGTAGAGACCTGGGGGCCATCGGGCACCCCGAGGGAGGAGGAGGTGCTGGGGCCCGTCCCAGGTCCCCCGGTAGGGGAGGTTCCGGAACACCTCAACACCTTGGGCACCCCCCCTTCCATCCCAGCTGCATCGGGTGGGCAACGGGCAGGACAGGCTGGCAGCTCGCCATCCCTGTCGCCCGGGCCGCAGCCTGGCCCATCTAGGCCAGGACGCCCCATGAAACGGCCGCCAAAGGGATCCCGTGTCAGAGGGCAGGAATCACAGGAGTCCACCTCTAGTTCTGCTGTACTGTCTGGGGAACCACCTAAGCGTAGTCAAAGGGCCTGTAAGGCCAAACAATTAGACACTGAGTAAGTTGGCACGGTTGCAGGGCACAGATGAGTTTTAGGGGCTAGGGCACGTGCATGAACTCGTTTGGTTATTAAAGTCAATGTTACACCTACAGAAGCTGACTTTGTGCTCTGTCCAAAGCATGCGGGGGTGTCATGTACGTTGAGCGCAAGTGTGTGTGTGAGGGGTGGTCTTACCTCGGCCCCAGGTGAGTCTGCCCCCTTCCCCCTGGGCCGCCCTCCCCATCCCCCTGGGCAGAGGACGGGACCGTGCGCTGCAGTGTCACAGCCACATGCAGGGATGGTCCGGGTGGATGGTGATACGGTGGCCATGGGTCAGACATCGTCCAACGATGTGGAGCCAGGAGCTCATCGCAGAGAGGGTTGTCATCATCCTCCATGGCCTGCAATAGACACGCGTCCACCGGCAACTGTGTGAGCCCAGCCGTTGTGCCGCAGGTGGATCGGCAATGGGGGGGGGTGGGCGTGCGGGTGGGGTGGGTGGGGTTGGGGAGGGGGGTGATGGTGCTGGGTGGATGGATGGGTGGGGGGCTGAGGGTGTTCGGCTGTTGCCATGGTGTGCGGTCTGTGGCCATACTACCCGATTCCCACGCCCATCTAGTCAGTGAAGCGGGCGTCTATCAGTCTGTCCCGTGCCCGCTGGGCCAGCTGGTAACGGTGGACAGCCACCCGCCTGTGTCTAGCCCTTCTGCCCTGACCATTGCCCCCATCCCCCTCATCTAGGGAGGACTGTGCCTCTTCCTGCTGCTCTTCTACTCTGCCCTCCTCTGCCTGCGGCACATCGCCCCTCTGCTGGGCTATGTTGTGCAGGACGCAGCACACCACAATGATGCGGCCGACCCTATCTGACCGATACTGGAGGGCGCCCCCAGAGAGGTCCAGGCACCTGAAACGCATCTTCAGCACGCCAAAGCACCTCTCTATCACTCCCCTTGTCGCTATATGGGCATCATTGTAGCGGTTCTCATCCTCATTACGTGGCCTCCGTATAGGCATCATCAGCCACGATCGCAATGGGTAGCCCCTGTCGCCCAGCAACTAGCCCCTCAGCTGGGGATGGCGTCCCTCGTACATGCCGGGGATGTATGACCGCGACAACACGTATGAGTCGTGTACACTGCCCGGGTACCGAGCGCAGACGTGCAGTATCATCATGCGGTGGTCGCAGACCACCTGTATGTTCATGGAATAGGCCCCCTTCCTATTGGTGAACACGGCCCTGTTATCTGCAGGTGGCCGCACGGTGACGTGCTTCCCATCAATCGCGCCCTGGACCATGGGGAACTCGGCCACGGCAAAGAAGCCCACGGCCCGGGCATCTTGGCTGGCCCGATCCACAGGGAAGCGGATGTAGAGGTCCGCAATGGCATATAGGGCGTTTGTCACTGCCCGGATGCACCGGTGCAGCAATATGCCGGACAGGTCCCCACCTGGCGTCTGGAATGACCCCGTGGCATAAAAGTTCACGGCCACCGTAACCTTGACGGACACGGGGAGAGGGTGTCCCCCGCCAGTGCCACGCGGTGCCAGGTGTGCCAGCAGGTGGCAGATGTGTGCCACGGTTTCCTGGCTCATCCGGAGTCTCCTGCATTCACAGTCTGTGAGGTCCTGGTACGACAGCCGGGGCACCCGGTACACACGGGGACTCCTCGGGTGCCTCCGTTGCCGTGGCGCCGCGATGTCCTCCTCCCCCTCCTCGTCCTGTGGGTGGGGGGGACGGGACGACATGTGATCATTGCCCGTACCCCCTCCTCCCCCCAGCCAGGTGGCATGGACCACATGGGGGCGACTGTTGGAGGATGGCAGCTGGCCAGTCGGACAAACTCGCTTGCCCTCACACCCGCCCTCCCCGGCACACCCCCCCCCCCCCGTCCCCCCGTCCCCCTCCCCGGCAGTCATCCTCCCGTCCCCCTCCCCGGCACGCACCTCCCCGTCCCCCTCCCCGGCACGCACCCCCCCCCGTCCCCCTCCCCGGCAGTCATCCTCCCGTCCCCGTCCCCGGCATGCACCCCCTCCCCCCCCCCCCGACCCCCTCCCCGGCACGCACCTCCCCGTCCCCCTCACCAGCAGTCAACCTCCCGTCCCCCTCCCCGGCACGCACCTCCTCGTCCCCCTCCCCGGCAGTCATCCTCCCATCTCCCTCCCTGGCATGCACCTCCCCGTCCCCCTCCCCGGCAGTCATCCTCCCCGTCCCCCTCCCCGGCATGCATCTCCCTGTCCCCCTCCCCGGCACGCACCTCCCCGTACCCCTCCCCGGCAGTCATCCTCCCCGTCCCCCTCCCTGGCATGCACCTCCCCGTCCCCCTCCCCGGCAGTCATCCTCCCGTCCCCCTCCCTGGCACGCACCTCCCCGTCCCCCTCCCCGGCAGTCATCCTCCCGTCCCCCTCCCTGGCACGCACCTCCCCGCCCCCTCCCCGGCAGTCATCCTCCCGTCCCCCTCCCTGGCACGCACCTCCCCGCCCCCTCCCCGGCAGTCATCCTCCCGTCCCCCTCCCCGGCACGCAACTCCCCGCCCCCCACCCCGGCAGTCATCCTCCCCGTCCCCCTCCCCGGCATGCACCTCCCCGTTCCCCTCCCCGGCAGTCATCCTCCCGTCCCCCTCCCCGGCACGCAACTCCCCGCCCCCCACCCCGGCAGTCATCCTCCCGTCCCCCTCCCCGGCATGCACCTCCCTGTCCCCCCTCCCCGGCAGTCATCCTCCCGTCCCCCTCCCCGGCACGCACCCACCCCCCGTCCCCCTTCCCGGCTCGCACCTCCCCGTCCCCCTCCCCAGCAGTCATCCTCCCGTCCCCGGCGCTCACCCCCTCTCCCGGCACTCACCCCCCCTCCCGTCACCCCCCCTGAAGCCCACCCTACTCTACCCCCCCACGCCCCCCCCCACACACACCTCTCCCCCACACTGTAGCCACGCCATCACCTCTCCTGCGGCCAACCACCCAGACCGTCACCCACCTCCACGCTGGACGGCGTCAACCATGAGCACTGGTTGACGCCAATTAAAAGGTGGTTTGATTTACGCCGACGTGACCCGTGGTCATGTGATCCGGACGGGAGGATATCGGCAGCCCCGGAGTCCATTGCCTTGCGCCCACCCGTGCCATTCTCCGAGGCAGGCGGCGTGATTGATGCCCCGCCGACTTTTCTCCCTTCGGAGAATTCGGCGGGCAGCGGGGGCGAGATTCACGCCGGCCCCCGGCGATTCTCCGACCCGGTGGGGGGTCGGAGAATCACGCCCCAGATCTGCAACCATAGAATCCTTACAGTGCAGAAGGAGGCCATTTGGCCCATTAAGTCTGCATCGCCCCTCCGAAAGAGCACCGTGCCAAAGCCCAATCCCTCGCCCTATCCCCATTACTCCACCTAACCTTTTGGACACTAAGGGCAATTTAGCATGGCCAATCCACCTAACTAGAGTATGGGAGGAAACTGGAGCACCCGGAGGAAACCTACGCAGGCACGGGGAGAATGTACAAACTCCACACAGACAGTCACCCAAGGTGATGGCCAAGATTGTACATGCGACGTTGGTCCTTTGAACAGATGACAGACAGCACGTGCCGCAGGAGGCTCCACCTCAACAAGGAGATGGTGCGGCACCTGTGCCACGTCCTTGTGGACTTGCCACCACATGGAAGAGGAGGACACGCGCTCCCTATGGCTGTCAAGGTCACCGCAGCCCTGGGCTTTTACCCCTCGGGATCATTCCAGGACTCGAGCGTGGACCTGTGTGGTATCCCACAGGCCACAGACCACAAGTGCAACTGACAGGTGACGGGTGCCCTGTTTGCTGGGGCGAAAAACTATAATAACTTTGTCATGGACCAAGGCCAACAAATGCCCAGGCAACACGATTCTCCACCATTGCCGGGATGCCCCAGGTCCAGGGGCTGAGAGGCTGCACGTATCTCGCCTTGCGCTCACCGGGCCATCTGGGAATGCCCTACATTAACAGGAAGGGGTTCCACTCCCTCAACATTCAGCTCCTGTGTGTGACCACCACATGAAGATTAGGCACGTGTGTGCACGCTTCCCAGGGCGTGTGCACAACAGCTACACCCTGGGGCAGTCAGACATCCCCGGCCCCTTCGAAGGCCACCCCAGGATGGGCGACTGGTTCTTGGGGGCACAAGGGCTACAACTGAGGACCTGGCTAATGACGCCAGTACGGAGGCCAGAGACCGAAGCAGAGACCCGGTACAACGAGGCCCATGTGGCCACTCAGATTGTCATTGAATGGTGCTTCGGACTGCCTAAAATGTGGTCCTGATGCCTCGACTACTCTGGAGGGTTGCCCACTTTGTGGTGGTCTGCTGCGCCCTCCACAACCTGGCACAGCAGCGGGACAATATGCTGGATGTTGGGGATGAGAAACACGTGCCCTCTTCCAAGGAGGAGGAGGAGGATGAGGATGATAAGGAGGTGCCAGACCAGCAGGGACTGGAGGAAAATCCAGGAGGATGAACCAGAGGACCAGCCGGAGGCTGCAGGACAGGTGGCAGCGGCAAGGGTCCGGCAAGCCCGGAAGGCTAGGGAGGCCCTCACACTAGCCCGCTCGAGACGTGGTCTGGTCCGTAATCGCTACCCCACCCCCCACCCCCAACCCACCCTCCCAGGATATGTGTCACATCACTCCAGGGTGCTGGGACTGTGTCGGCACTGTCAGCGGATCATTGTCAAGGGCAGGGGGGGGGTGATGATAACCCCCGGGAGCTGAGTGCTGGTGCTCCGCAATCTATGCCATAGTCTGACCCTTGCCTGTCTGCTCCATCCCCTCTGAAACAGTATATATTCCATCACATTTCCCCCTCTCTTTAGCTCCGAAGAGTCAAATAGACTCAAAATTTTAACTCTATTTCTCTCTCCACAGATGGTGCCAGACTTGCTGAGCTTTTCCAGCATTTTCTATTTTATTTCAGATTTCCAGCCCTCACTGTTATAAGATAGCTGCACACAACATCAACCTTATGATGTAACATCTGTGGTAAGTGGGACATGATTTGAGGTCTGATTGACCATCACCGATCTTGGCACAGAGCAGGGGTGCACAAGAGGAGATGTGGAATGGCTGCAATCCTAATTACCTTGTTGGAAATCATGTACAGTAAATCCCTGTTGTTAGCCCCCCCTTTTAAAACAGTTTAACTTTCAAGGGCTTTATTTTTTATTTCTGGCTTCCAATTAAAGTATACTATTCCCCGGTTTAAAGTTGAGAGCAGTGTGATGACATCATCGTGACCCGGGTCTCTTTGTGATCAACACCATTAAGTCCAATACCTATATCTGAGGGACAGATTTCTTTCTGTGTTTTCCAGTTGATGCACTATCAATTACTACAAAGACGAGAGTAGTGAATAATCGAGGCTTTATTGAGCAAAGATGTTGTGCCTCCTGTAGCTGGAACCAGAATGGCTGCAGTACTGGCGAGCACACACATTTATACACCATCTACTGGGCGGAGCCAGCTGGCAGGGATTTACCCATGTACCTCTAGTATATGACTCTTACCGTACTACATCTAATACAGTTAGTGGTGACTACCACATTCACCCCCTGTTAAATAAAGAGTCCAGTGGGGGTGGTGGAAAAATTTTACAAGTTCAGACTGTCGGGGGCCTTGAACCTCCGCTGTGAGCGTCTCAGTCCTGGTGGTGATGCGGGCGCCGACTTGGTCATCTGTGACTCCGGGAGCGTGTTGTCCTTGTCTCCGTCACCCCTGAGTGGAACCAGTGGGAGGACGGATCCTCCTGGGGCGGGGGCAGCGGTGAGCTGCGCTGGGGGAGGGTGAGTAGCACCGGGTTGAATGGGGCAACCGGAGGGGGGGCGTGTCGGGTGGGGGGGCCGTGGGTGGGGATCCAGCGGGTGCCAGGTCCTGGAGGGAGACTGTGTCCTGGCGCCCGTCGGGGTGCGCCACGTAGGCGTACTGCAGGTTCGCGTGCAGGAGGTGGACTCTTTCGACCAACGGGTCCGACTTATGGCACGTGTTTGCGAAGGAGGACGGGTCCAGGAACTGTCAGCCATGTTGGGAGCGATACCTCGGAGGTGGACTTCCTGGGGAAAGCAAAGAGACGTTCATGGGGGGTTTCGTTAGTCGCAGTGCAGAGGAGCGATCGGATGGAGTGGAGTGCGTCGGGGAGGACCTCCTGCCAGCGGGAGACCGGGAGATTTTTAGACCACAGGGCCAGCAGGACGGCCTTCCAGACTGTCCCGTTCTCCCTCTCCACCTGCTCGTTTCCCCGGGGGTTGTAGCTGGTCGTCCTGCTCGAGGCAATGCCCTTGCTGAGCAGGAATTGACGCAGCTCATCACTCATAAAGGAGGATCCCCGGTCGCTGTGGACATAAGTGGGGAAACCGAACAGGGCGAAGATACTGTTGAGTGCTTTAATGACCGTGGCAGAAGTCATATCGGGGCATGGGATGGCGAAGGGGAACTGGGAGTACTCATCAATCACGTTCAGAAAGTACGTGTTGCGGTCGGTGGAGGGGAGGGTCTCTTTGTAGTCCATGCTGAGGCGCTCAAAGGGGCGGGAGGACTTCACCAGGTGTGCTCGATCTAGGCCGGTAGAAGTGCGGAACACGCATTTCTCTTTATTGTACGTGAGATTAAGGAGTTTGGCGGTGTGGAGAAATTTTAGAATGTTAGCGTCGTGGTCCTGCTTATCGTGGCTGCAGATGGTGACGTTGTTGAGGTACGGGAAGGTAGCCCGCAGTCCGTACCGGTCAACCATTCGGTCCATCTCACGTTGGAAGACCGAGACCCCATTAGTGATGCCGAAGGGAACCCTAAGGAAGTGATAGAGGTGGCCATCTGCTTTGAACGCAGTGTATTGGTGGTCCTCTGTGCGGATGGGGAGCTGGTGGTAGGTGGACTTTATGTCCACTGTGGAAAAGACCCAATACTGTGCAATCATATCAGATATCAGATATGACCATATCAGATATACGTGGGAGGGGGTACGCGTCGAACTGCGTGTACTGGTTGATGATCTGACTGTAGTCAATGACCATCCTATGCTTCTCCCCAGTCTTTACCACCAGCACGTGGGCTCTCCAGGGGCTGTTGCTGGCCTCAATGATGCCTTCCCGCAGAAGCCGCTGGACCTCTGACCTGATGAAGGTCCTGTCCTGGGCGCTGTACCGTCTGCTCCTGGTGGCGACGGGTTTGCAATCCGGGGTGAGGTTTGCAAACAAGGAGGGTGGATCAACCTTAAGGGCCGTGAGGCCGCAGGCGGTGAGGTGGGGTAGGGGTCCGCCGAATTGTAAAGTTAGGCTTTGGAGGTGGCATTGAAAGTCTAGGCCGAGTAACAGAGCAGCACAGAGTTGGGGGAGGACGTAGAGCGGAAGTTGCTGAACTCTACGCCTTGGAAGGTGAGGGTCGCGATGCAGTACCCCTGGATTTCCACAGAATGGGATCCGGAAGCCAGGGAGATTTTCTGGGTAACGGGGTGTACCGCGAGGGAGCAGCGCCTTATTGTTGTGGGGTGGATGAAGCTTTCTGTGCTCCCGGAGTCAAAAAGGCAGGACATCTTGTGCCCATCAATTTTCACCGTAGTCGTCGCGGTTGCGAGGTTGTGGGGCCGGGACTGAGTCAAGGTGATCGAAGAGAGCTGCGGCAGATGCTGGGAGGCCCCGGGCTGGTCAGCGGTGGTGGCAGGCGATGAACGGCCAGATGAGCTTCCCGATGAGCAGGGGTCCTGAGACGCCGTCCAAAAGGGCACCGAAGATGGCAGAGCTCAAGGGCCGCACGTGACCTGCGGAAAAGAAGATGGCGGCACCCACACGCCGCACGTGGCTTGCGAGGAGGAAAATGGCGGCGCCCGTGGGTCGCACGTGGGGGGTGTAGGAACGCTGGGCCTAGAAACAGCGGCGACCGACCGGGCCTGGCACACAGCAGCAAAATGTCCCTTCTTTCCGCATCCGTTGCAGGTTGCGCTCCGTGCCGGGCAGCGCTGCCGGGGGTGTTTGTTCTGCCTGCAGAAGTAGCATTTGGGGCCCCCGGGGTTGGCTTGCTGCCATGCGGCGTGGCGTGCGGTGGGCTGGGGGCGGTAGCTGGTGAGGCCCACGATGCCCATGAGGGTGCCGTGCGGTCGGGGGCGTACGACTGGACGTTACGGGAGGCCACTGTTAAAGAGTTCGCGAGCTGCCTGGTTCCCGCAAGGTCAAGCGTACCCCCTTCCAATAGGCGCTGGCGGACATACGCCGACCCCATGCCCGTAACAAAAGCATCTCTGATTAAAAGTTCTGTATGCTGGATTGTTGAAACTGCCTGGCAGTCACAGTTCCTCCACAGGATGTGCAGGGCACGCCAGAAATCATCTAGGGACTCACCGGGGAGTTGCTGCCTTGTGGACAGGAGGTGCCTGGTGTAGCGCACAACTGTTCCCCCGCAGTTCAGTAGTAGACTGCCTGCGGGGGAGGACTCCTGGTACTTATACTCCGCCTTCAGAGCGGAGCTAGAGGTCAACGTCCAACCAGGACCCGGGATCTGTCAGCCAATGACATCACGGCTTCACAGTCCCACATGACCCCTAATACATACTACCACACCTGGCATATAGTTTGTTGACTGGCCGAACGTAATGTCCTTTCAGGAGCTCCATTGCTTCAGCGTAAGTGGGCGCATCCCGGATGAGAGGAAAAATATCAGGGCTCACCCGTGAATAAAGGACCTGGAGCTTCTGTGTGTCCGAGGGTTCCTCAGCGGATGTTCGGAGGTAGCTTTCGAAGCAGGCTAGCCAGTGGTCAAAAGCAGACGTAGTGTTGGCTGCTTGAGGGCTCAGCTGTAGGCGATCAGGCTTGATGTGAAGTTTCATTGTTTTAAAATCTTTGCTCAATAAATTGATGCACTATCAATTACTACAAAGACGAGAGTAGTGAATAATCGGGGCTTTATTGAGCAAAGATGTGTTGCCTCCTGTAACTGCTACCAGAATGGGAGCAGCACCGACGAGCACACACATTTATACAACGCCTACTGGGTGGAGCCAGCAGGCAGGGATTTACCCATGTACCTCTAGTATATGAGTCTTACCGTACTACATCTAATACAGTTAGTGGTGACTATCACCCCAGTAACCCCTATATAAAATCTTCAGGAGTCCTGAGAAGGTTAAACAAACTGAGGTTTATTTGGCAAACAAAGTAAAGGCTGCCACACGGCATACAGTAAGAAGTCCCAGCCGGGACTACCGATCATGCCAGTCCCAATTCGGGCCGGTTTTAAGTTTGAGATTCGCGAGTCCCAGCTGTTAGGCCTCTGCCCCTCAGTGGGGGAGCTCGTATTCCACGAGCCCCAGGGAGAGATCAATTAGGTATTCCCATGGGTCTCATGACGGTTATTACACCCTGTACTAAACTTCCTGTTTACATTTTGTTTTACTATACCCTGTACTAGTTGAATAAATCTGTAGACTTCTGTTTTTAAAAGAATTCTTTGCTATACGACAGCACTAGTCTATTCTACTATACAACAGGAATACTCTACTGCACCTGTGCTTGAGAAACCTTTTATATAATCTTGGTGTTTTAAAGAGGCCTTTACAAGGATGAAGCCTGCAGGCAAAGCAACAATTTTAAAGTCACTTACTGTCCTGTGTTGTACAGTAATCCAGGCTGAATCGAACACATTGATTCCTATGGGAAACCATACTTCACTTAAAGGAGTTTCACTAAAAGTGGAATGTAACCACCACTTTAAGTGAGGACTCCGTGTACATCCGCCCAACACTCATTCAATCGTTGTGCTCTGAGTATTTTCTGATATTATATCCTTATTGTTATATCATGGTCCAACCCCAACATCCATAGCAGTAGTGGCAGCCTTCTGATTGCTACGCCCTGATGTTTGTAATGACTTTGGTGGGTGTACTGTGGAGGGCTGAAACCTTCCTCGTCCTCTGGAACTGCAATTGATGGGGTTGGAGGCAGAGGTAATTGGGATCGTCTGGACACTCCCGGATTCGCCAGTTTTAGATCTCGGTCACACCGAGGTGTGTGTCTCTGTGTTGGTTGTGGTGAATCACTGTATTAGGGGATGTAAGGTAGGACCTGCACTACAGGTTCACCAGTAGCCCCTGCCAGCTGGCTCCGCCCACTAAGAACTGTATAAATATACATGACTTCCATTGCCCTGGCATTTCGCCAGCTGCAGCAGGAGGCCACGCATCTCCCGTAACAGCCTCCCCGAACAGGTGCCGGAATGTGGCGACTAGGGGCTTTTCACAGTAACTTCATTGAAGCCTACTTGTGACAATAAGCGATTTTCATTTCATTTCATTTCATCTGACTGCAATAAAGCCACAGTTGTACCCAATCTGCATCTTTGTGCAATTGATTGCGCATCAATTTATTGCAGTCAGATTTTTCCACAGGATAGATATCAGAATCAAACCCGATCGCCTGCAGCTGGATCCGCACTCGCCCGACGCCAGGAAAGACTTTACTCACTGGCTAGCATGTTTTGAGGCCTACATCAACACTACGGACCCCGCGCCAACGGAGGCTCAGAAGATAAACGTCCTGTACTCCAGACTGAGCTCCAGCATGTTCCCGTTGATCCAAGACGCCACAAATTATGCAAAAGCAATGGAACTCCTTAAAGAAAACTATGCTCAGAAGACGAACATGCTCTTCGCCAGGCATGTACTCGCCACCCGCTCGCAACTACCTGGTGAGTCCATCGAAGACTTCTGGCGCGCCCTAACTCCACTCATCCGGGACTGTGACTGTCAGGCTGTTACGGCCGCTGAACATGCAAACCTCCTCATGCGCGATGCCTTCGTGACGGGGATTGCGTCGGACCACATCCGAGAACGATTACTGGAAGAGGCCACGCTCGAACTGGCGGAGACGTGAACCTTGCCGCTCTCCATGACAGTCGCATCCCGAAATGTACAATCTTACCCCTCCCACCGCGCTGGCCACCCTTCTACCCTTTCCGACCCCTCCTGGACACCGTCGACGACCACCTCAGCTGGGGCCCTGCCTTCCCAATATGCCTGTGCCGCACGCCGATCCGCGCATCCCCGGGGGTCCCTTCTGCTACTTCTGCGGTCAGCAGATGTACCCCCGCCAAAACTGCCCGGCCCGCACTGCCATTTGTAAATCCTGCAGTAAGAAGGGCCACTTTGCGGCTGTGTGCCAGGCCCGCGCAGTTGCTGCGATCGCGCTCGCTATCGCTCCCTCCCCACGCCAAACGCACAATGGGAGCCGCCATCTTCTCCTCTCGGGGCCATGTGCGACCAATGACGCCATCTTGTCCCCCTTCGGCCATGGGCGCACCATGGGCGCCGCCATCGTGTCCCGACACCGCAATGTGCGCACCTTGGGTGCCGCCATCGTGTCCCAACCCCGCAATGTGCGCACCATGGGCGCCGCCATCTTGTCCCCCACAGGGTCTTCGGACATCCCAAGATCGGAACCGCACACGCTCGCCCTCCGAAGCATCCGATGACTATCCGCAGCTCGCTTCGATGACGCTGGACCAATCTCGCCGGCACAACCTGGCCACCGCGTCGCCGACGGTGAAAATCAACGGCCACGTGACCTTGTGCCTGCTGGACTCCGGGAGCACCGAAAGCTTCGTACACCCAGATGCGGTAAGACGCTGTTCCCTCGCGATCCATCCTGTCAATCAAAGGATCTCCCTCGCCTACGGATCCCACTCCGTCCCGGTCCGAGGCTTCTGTACAGTCACCCTTACTGTCCAGGGCGTAGAATTTAGTAACTTCCGCCTCTATGTCCTTCCTAATCTCTGCGCTGCACTCCTGTTGGGCCTGGACCTCCAGTGCAACCTCCAGAGCCTCACCCTCAAATTCGGCGGGCCCTTACCCCCCCTTACCGTTTACGGCCTCGCGACCCTCAAGGTCGATCCCCCCTCCCTTTTTGCCAACCTAACTGGGGATTGCAAGCCCGTTGCCACCAGGAGCAGACGGTACAGCACCCAGGAGAAGACCTTCATCAGGTACGAAGTCCAGCGGCTGCTTAAGGAGGGTATTATCGAGGCCAGCAACAGCCCCTGGAGAGCCCAAGTGGTAGTGGTTAAAACTGGGGAGAAACACAGGATGGTCGTGGACTACAGCCAGACCATCAATCGGTACACGCAGCTCGATGCGTACCCCCTCCCATGCATATCTGATATGGTCAATCAGATTGCACAGTACCGGGTATTCTCAACAATTGACCTGAAATCCACCTACCACCAGCTCCCTATCCGGAAGTCGGACCGGCCATACACGGCCTTCGAGGCGGACGGTCGCCTCTACCACTTCCTTAGGGTCCCTTTCGGCGTCACAAATGGGGTCTCGGTCTTCCAAAGGGAAATGGGCCGAATGGTCGACCAGTACGGTTTGCAGGCCACCTTTCCTTACTTAGATAATGTCACCATCTGCGGCCATGACCAGCAGGACCAAGATGCCAACCTCGATAAATTCCTCCGCACTGCCACTCTTCTCAACCTGACCTATAACAAAGAGAAGTGTGTGTTCAGCACGACCCAGTTAGCCATTCTCGGCTATATAGTCCAAAACGGACTTCTCGGGCCCGACCCTGACCGCATGCACCCCCTCATGGAACTTCCCCTCCCCCACTGCCCCAAGGCCCTCAAACGCTGCCTGGGGTTCTTTTCCTACTATGCCCAGTGGGTCCCAAACTATGCGGACAAGGCCCGCCCATTCATTCAGTCCACCCAATTCCCTCTCGCGGCCGAGGCACAACACGCTTTCGTCCGCATCAGAGCAGACATCGCCAAGGCTGGGATGCGTGCAGTGGACGAGTCACTGCCTTTCCAAGTAGAAAGCGACGCTTCAGACGTCGCCCTTGCCGCCACTCTAAATCAGGCAGGCAGACCCGTGGCATTCTTTTCCCGCACCCTTCATGCCTCTGAAATTCGACACTCATCCGTCGAAATGGAGACCCAAGCTATCATTGAAGCTGTGTGGCATTGGAGGCATTACCTGGCCGGTAAGAGATTCACTCTCCTCACTGACCAATGATTGGTAGCCTTCATGTTCAATAACACACAGCGGGGCAAGATCAAAAATGATAATATCTTGCGGTGGAGAATCGAGATCTCCACCTATAATTACGAGATTTTGTATCGCCCCGGTAAACTCAACGAGCCCCCAGACGCCCTCTCCCGAGGTACATGTGCCAGCGCACAAGTGGACCAACTCCGGGCCCTACACCCGGGGGTCACTCGATTGTACCACCTGGTCAAAGCTCGCAATCTGCCCTACTCCATCGAGGACGTAAGGACAGTCACCAGGGACTGCCAGGTTTGTGCGGAGTACAAGCCGCACTTCTACCGGCCGGACCGTGCGCGCCTGGTGTAGGCTTCCCGCCCCTTTGAACGCCTCAGCGTGGATTTCAAAGGGCCCCTCCCCTCCACCGACCGTAGCAGAGACATTCCCAGTGTGGCCGATGAGCACTCCAGATTCCCCTTCTCCATCCCATGCCCCGATATGACATCTGCCACTGTCGTCAAGGCCCTCAACACCATCTTCACGCTGTTCGGTTCCACTGCTTACATCCACAGTGACGGGATCCTCCTTCATGAGCGATGAGCTGCGTCAGTTCCTGCTCAGCAGGGGTATAGCCTCCAGCAGGACGACCAACTACAACCCCCAGGGAAACGGGCAAGTAGAATGGGAGAATGGGACGGTTTGGAGGGCCGTCCAGCTGGCCCTATGGTCCAGGAACCTCCCAGCCTCTCGCTGGCAGGAGGTCCTCCCTGACTCTCTACACGCAATCCGGTCACTATTGTGCACCGCCACTAATAACACACCCCATGAACGTGTTTTTACCTTCCCCAGGAAGTCCACATCCGGGGTGTCACTCCCGACTTGGCTCGTAGCTCCAGAACCGGTCCTTCTCCGTAGGCACGTCCGACTCCACAAGGCGAACCCCTTGGTGGACAGGTTTCACCTGCTCCACGCCAACCCTCAATATGCCTATGTTGAGTTCCCCGACGGCCGCCAAGATACTGTCTCACTCAGGGACCTGGCACCATCAGGTTCCCCCACCCATGCGCCCCCCCCCCCCACCCCCCCCCCACCCCCCCCACCCCCCCACCGCGCTTCCAACACTGACCCCACCAGACCACCACCCCCCCTTTCCGCACAAAAGGATGAAGAGGGTTTTGGTACGCTCCCGGAGTTCCCCGATGACTGGCCAGCATCAGCACCGCCACCACCGCCATTGGTGCCACCTCCACCACTCCCAGCACCGACTTCGTCGCCACCGTTACGCCGCTCCCAACGAAGCACCAAAGCACCGGATTGGCTGAACCTTTGACTGTCTCTGGACTGTCAACATGGACCTTTTTCTTTTTTTTGTTCTTACCACTGTACATAATTGCACTAATTGTATATAGTTTCACATCACCCCCGCCAGACTCATTTTTAACAGGGTGTCAATGTGGTGAACCACTGTAATAGGAGGTGTTAGGTATGACCTGCAGTACAGGTTCGCCGGTAGCTCCTGCCGGCTGGCTCCGCCCACGGACAGCTGTATAAATATGCATGACCTCCCGTGCCCTGCCATTTCTCCAGCTGCAGCAGGAGGCCACACATCTGACTGCAATAAAGCCACAGTTGTACCCAATCTGCTTCTTTGTGCAATTGATTGCGCATCACTGATGGAGGGTGTGGGTCAGAGCTATGATGGACCTTCCAGCAATATGTCATCTGGATCCTCATCTGAGCAGTCCTCAGGGCTGGAGATGAGGAGCTGGCTCCCAATGTCTCTGGGGCATTTGGCTGTGCTGTCTGTCATAATACACACCAGTATATCATGGTGCAGATACACACACACTGATGGACACACAGTGGGACCAATCAACACACACAACACCGCAGCCAATCACCAGTTAGAGCACACGCACTATAAAGACAGGGGGCATCAGAGTTCCCGCTCATTCAAGCTGCAGCTAGCTAGTACGACAGAGCTCACAGCCTGCAGCACAGATCTTCACCATGTGCTGAGTTAGGACAAGGCATAGGTCTTTAGTTTAATCTAATATCGTGTCAACCCACAGTGAATGTATGTTCAACAGTTTCTGACTTAATAAA
The DNA here is from genome assembly GCF_047496885.1 of Scyliorhinus torazame. Lineage (NCBI taxonomy): Eukaryota > Metazoa > Chordata > Chondrichthyes > Carcharhiniformes > Scyliorhinidae > Scyliorhinus > Scyliorhinus torazame. The sequence continues at coordinate 90,502,148 of NC_092721.1, forward strand.
ACAGTATTGCACTATTTTAAGTGTTCGTGGCCTGTATGTGTTCCACGGATCCAGAGCACCCAACACATCACTGTCCATTAAAGAGAATATAGAAAATTAGTGTATGTCAACAGACTACAAAATATAATGTGCTCACAGTGTCGCTGTCTGAAGGAGCAGCTGGTGAAGGGACCTCACATGGCACTGCGTCGCTGACCTCATCATCACCGCAGGGTCAGTCGCGGTACTCTCCGGCACCTCATAAGGGAATGAGGGCCTTGACCTCAGGCATCCCACCACAGGTCTGGGACCTTTCCCTCTTATTTTCAATGAGCTTGCTCTGTGTAAAGACAGATGGCGAGAGTGTGATGAGCTCACATGCCAAGGCAGACGATAAGGATACCTGTCTTGTGTGGGTGCTGAGTGGAGCAGTGCAGAGGATGAGGATGCAAACTGCACAGGGTGTGAGCCCAGATGGAGATCTGAAGACGAATGAGGAAGTGAGTGGTGATGTCCCTTGAACTGGCAGTGTATGAGATCCACATGGGATGTCATCCTGTGAATATCTGATGGGCTTGGGAGAGTATGAGTTGAAAGTGGCAACATGCTTGACTTGCCCTGGTGGAAGAGATGAGATCATTATCTTCTTCCTGCACGGGATGGCTGCTTTCTGAACGGCTGAGTTGATGCTTACCACTCTGGCCACAAGCCATAGCTGAGAGCCTTTTGGACCTCTTTCTGCCATCACAGGAGTAGATTACCTGTGGTGACCCTCACCATTGGGAGAGTGGGGAATTGTAAAACACATTAAACACCTTTGTGCACGACCATTATGACACCTCTGTCACTTTTGCCCACAATGTGGGCTGACCTCCGATCCCTTGGCCCGTCTCTCCAGGCATCTCCCCCTCCCCGTGGCACCCAACCATCCTCCGGGCATGGACGTGTCCCCGGAGCTGTGTCCCATCCCCTGAGTGTTCGGATGTTGGATGCTGTGTGTGTAGTGCTGTCTCTAGCATTGTTCAAGCACAGTGTCCCAACATCAGGGATTGATTGGGAAGCTAGGCAATGATTCCCACATGCTACATGGCCCGCCCACCCATGGGAATCCACTTGGGTTGTGTGAAATGCTCACTTAACCAGGCCAATTCCCTATTAGCAATAGCTTTCAGCTGCATGGCCAGAGGCCTTGGCAGGCAGTGGGGTTATGGGGGGCTGGTGGGGCAGACGGGCAGGGACAAGGGTTGCCCCCGGATAGGGTAAACGATCCAGGGATTGGCATGGTGGTGCCGCGAGCGGTTGTCCCCCCAGTTTCCCTTCCAGTGCCTTCCCCCCCCCCCCCCCACCCTCCTATGGCGGCCCGCCCCTGTGGAGGGTCCCCCACTCCCAGCCAAGGGTCCCCCACCGAACACTGGGGTAGCAATCACAGCACCCCCGGGCTCTTTCCCTGTGAGCAAAGATGGCTACTCACCTCCTCAGCTGCCCACAGAAGCCCTTCCGCTAGGTTCACGTTTTTCAAAAGGAGTACTAATCGGCGTCAGTGTGACGACGAACTGGGGAGGCCGATGAATAACAGGAGGCCGTTGGATATGGGGCGGCTCTCAGTAATTGTATGGAAACAGGGCTTAAGTGGTGATAATTGGTTTCTCGTCATGCTACGCCGAGATTCCGATTTTGCCTACGGGAGCGGGCCGGTTACATCGCAAAATGTTTGGCGCCCGGCGCGGTTCTCGTTTTTGGTCTCTCCTGCTATTCACCGGCCTCGTTTCGCTTGAGCGAGAGCATAATGCGGCCGGAGAATCGCATCCTGGTCCGTGGAGCAGAAAATCCCGCCCAGTCTCTCTTCTTCTGTGGCGGAGAAGGTACTGCCTGACCCTTGTTTGCTTTTTCAATTGGAAGCTATTGTAGATTCACATGACGCTGCTACATGCTTCCTTGATGCCTGCAGTGAAGCAAAAATCATAGCTATGTTGTTGCAATTGCGAGCTGCAAATTTCAGCGCCAGACCTGGCATTCGCTGTGCATCCTGAGAGACTGACGTCAGGGCTGGCTTGATGTATGTTACAGACTTGATGAAAACGCATCCACTAAATTAAAGAGAGACTTAAAATCTTAGTGGTGAACTGAGAGATTATGCTGCAGTGCTTTTTGAGTCAAATACAGATTCAATTTATCCTAGTATTCTCTGTTCTTTCTCCATCCAGGTACAGTAATTCCTCTTCAGTATTCTAAGACTGTGCCACTAAACCGAAATATAGGAAATCTATTTTCTTTTTATAATGTAGGCGGCCTTATATGTAAATTTGTGGATCAATGTCAAGAGAATTATTGTTAGTGCTTATTTGATTGGTAATTTTGCGTTCCAGTCGAACAGGTCGCAATGACATTTTTAAAAAAGATTCAGTTTTGGTATAGATTCTGAAGAACCTGATGGGTTTATGTTAATCTTAACATGCTCCTCCAAACTTCCACGCCATCCTTTATTACTAACATTTTATTCCAAGACGAGAAATTTATTCTGATGGAATTGCACAGCCTGCGCAGGAGCTTAACGTTTACCCAGAAATATACCTAAAAACCGGAGTAATATAGAAAATGGAAAACCTTAAAATGACATAAAAATATTATAGACAAAGTAGAAATAACCAAGATGTAATAAATTAAACTGCGATAGCAATATCTTAATATGTTAAAGAAATCTGGATTTTCAGTTTGAGGATGCCAGTTTGTGGGTACAAAGTGGATGTTCTGACTGGGTAATTAGAACAGAAATCAATTTTAGATATTTTGCCTCCGTTTTAAATCTCTCCCTCAGGAATCAACCAAAGCTTCTGGTTGGATACATATAAATCAGTGCATAATGATGTCATTATGTCATATGTACAAAGAGATAGGATTAATTAATGACCTCACAGTGAAAACACCCTCACAGGAGTCATAATATGATTACATTTTACATTCAGTTTGAGGGAGAGAAGACTGGGTCCAGGACTAGTATTGTAGACTTAAATCAGGGAAATTATGAGGGCATGAGAGCAGAGGTACTGAGAAATTAGGTTCAGGGATAGGCCATTCAAGATGCAGTGGCAGTTACTGAAAGAGACATTTCCAAACACACAGAATAGATATATTCCAATGAGAGGAAAATTCCAAGGGGACGACCTGCCATCAGTGGTTAACTAAAATAGTTAAAGATAGGGGGTGGCACAGTGGTTTGCACTGCTGCCTCACAGCACCAGGGACCTGGGTTCAATTCCAGCCTTGGGTGACTGCCTGTGTGGAGTTTGCATGTTCTCTCTGTGTCTGCGTGGGTTTTCTCCAGGTGCCCAGTTTTCCTCCCGCAGTCCAAAGATGTGCAGGCTGGGTGGATTAGCCATGCTAAATTGTCCATTAGTGTTCAAAGATGTGCAGGTTAAGTAGATTGGCTATGATCAATGTGCGGAGTTACATTGATCAGGCGGAGGAATGGACCTAGGTTGAGTGCTCTTTCGGAAGGTCGGTGCGGACTCAAAAGGCTGAATGTCATCCTTCTGCACTGTAGGCATTCTCTGGATTCTATAGTATTGAATTTAAAGAAAAAGCAGATAACTATGCAAGGATGAGTGGCAGGACAGAAGATTGGACAGAATATTTTTTTAAATCAGCAAGGAATTAATAATGGAAAATAAGGAGATGGCAGATGAATTGAACAGTCTTCAGTATCGAGGATACAACATTTGAGAAATGGTTGTAGATCAGGAAATGCAAGGGAGGGAGAAAGTTTATCAAACTGGGGTCCTGATTCACTTCTTCCCATGGTCTTAAAATAAGGGGTTGGTGAGATAGTTGGAGCATTCCTTTTAATTTTCTAAAATTTCTAGATTCAGGAAATGTTCCACTAGATTAGAAAAGAGCAAATGCACCTCCTTTATTCAAAAACTGAGGGAGACGGAAAGAGGGAAACTACAGGTCAGTTAGCTTAACATCTGTCATAGGGAAAATGTTAGAAGTTATGATTAAAGATGTCATAGCAGGGCACCTGGAAAATTCAAGGCACTCGGGCAGAGTCAATATGGCTTTGTGAGAGGGCAATCATGTTTAACCAATTTATTGGAGGTCTTTGAAGAAGTTCTGTGGATAAAGGAGAACCAGTGAATGTACTGTACTTAGATTTCCAGAAGGCATTTAATAATGTGCTCCATCAAAACCTGGTGCAGAAAATAAAATCTCATGGTGAAGAGAGTAACATACTGGCATGGATAGAAGATTGGCTTGCTAACAGTGAACAGAGTACACATTAATGGATCATTTCTCGTCAGCAAGATGTAATGAATGGGGTGCCACAGGGATCAATGTTGGAGCTTCAATGTTTTGCAATTTACTTGGATAAAGGGTCCGAAAGTATGGTTGCTGATGATACAAAGACAGGTAGGAAAGTAAGTTGTGAAGAAGAAATAAGGAGGCTCCAAATGGAAAATAGATAGGTTAAATGAATGGGAAAAGATATGGGAAATGGAGTATAATGTAGAAAAATGTGAAGTTGTCCATTTTGGCAGGCAGAATAAAGACTATATTATCTCACTGGTGAAAGATTGCAACGAACAGAGATGCAGAGGGATATGGGTGTCCGGGTGCATGAATCGTAAAAGGTTAGTATGTAGGCATGGAAAGCTAATCGAATGCTATCATTTCTTGTGAGGGGTATTGAATACAAAAGTAGGGCAGTTATGCTTTAGTTATACAGGGAACTGGTGAGACCATGGGCGGGATTCTTCGGAAACCGGCGGGGCGGGCAACTCTGGCGCGAAGGAGTGGCGTGAACCACTCAGGCTTCGGGCCGCCCTGAAGGCGTGGCCCGACGCCTTCCATGCTGGCCGGCGTGGAAGGGGCTTGGCGCCACGGCAACCGGCGCCAAAGAGCCTCCGCCGGCCGGCGTGAGTTGGCGCATGCGCGGGAGTGCTAGCGTGTGCTGGTGTCATCCCAGCGCATGAGCAGGGGCAGTTCATCTCCGCGCCGGCCATCACGGACCAGTACACCAGCCGGCGCGGAGCAATAGAGTGCCCCCCCGGCACAGACCCGCCCACGGATCGGTGGGCTCCGATCGTGGGCCAGGCCACCATGGGGGCACCCCCCCCGGGGCCAGATCCCCCGTGCCGCCCCCCTCCCCCGAGGGCCCCGGAGGCCACGCGCGGAGCCAGGTCCTGCCGGTATGTATCTATCGTAACATACGCCGGCGGGACCTGCCGGAAACGGGTGGCCACTCGGTCCATCACGGGCCGGAGAATCGCTGGGGGGGCTGCTGCCAGAGGCCGCCGACCGGCGCGGCGCAATTCCCACCCCCGCCAAATCCCCGGCGGCGGAGAATTCTGCAGCCAGCGGGGGCGGGATTCACGCCGCCCCCCGGCGATTCTCCGACCCGGCGATGGATCAGAGAATCCCGCCCCATATCTGGAATACTGTGTACTGTATTGGTCTTCTTATTTAAGGAAAGATGTAAATGCATTGGAAGCAGTTCAGAAGTTTACTGGAATGGATGGGTTGTTTTATGAGGAAAGGTTGGACAGTCTAGGTGTGAATCCAATGGAAATTTGAAGAGTTAGGAGCTGACTTGATTAAAACGTGTAAGGTCCTGATGGATCTTGACAGGGTGGATGTGGAAAGGATGTTTCTTCTTTTGGGAGAACATAGAACTAGGCGGTTACTGTTTAAAAGTAAAGGGTCTCCAATTCGAGACAGAGGTGAGGAGAAACTGTGTCTCCATGAGGGTTGTGAGGGCTCCTTAAAGTGTAGTGGAATTCAAGTCTTTAAATATTTTTAAGGCAGAGGTAGACTTACCGGTGACAAACAAGAGGTTGATAGGTTAGCAGGGGAAAAGTGGGAATGTGGATTTGAAGCTACAATTGGATCAGCTTTGATCTTTCTGAATGGCGAAGCAGGATCGTGGGGATGAGAGGCCTACTCCCACTCCTAATTCATATGTCCATATGCATGTGAGTACACTTTCCGACTATTTCTAAAAGTTCACCATATTTCCCTTAAACTGAGCTATCGGGGTGATAGACTGAGTTTGATGCAGAAATTTAGTACTGAGGTGACAACATTGCCAGGGCACGGTTGAAGCTTTTTTCATGTACGTATTACTTATTTTCCAGTTGCCTCTGATGTGATTAACAAAACATTCTAGACTTGGGGTAGGATTTGGATTTGGGTTTATTGTCACATGTACCGAGGTACAGTGAAAAGTATTGTTCTGTGTACAGTCCAGACAGTTCATTCCATACATGAAAAACATAGGACATACAATAAATACACAATGTAAATACATCTGTGTTTCTGGAACATACCTCTTCATTCACCTGAGGAAGGAGCAGCGCTCCGAAAGCTAGTGACATCGAAACAAACCTGTATGACTTTAACCTGGTGTTGTAAGACTTCGTACTGTGCTCACCCCAGTCCAACGCCGGCATCTCCACATCATCATCGACATCGGGTGAAGCATACGGAATGTAGTACTACTCAGTAGAGAAGATGTGTGAAGAGATCAGTTCTGTCCATAAGAGGGTCATTCAAGAGTCTGGTAACTGCGGGGGAAAAGCTGTTTTTGAATCTGTTAGTGCGTGTTCTCCTGGAAGAGGTTGGAAGAGAGAGTAACCCTGGTGGGAGGAGTCTATGATTATGTTGCCCGCTTTCCCACGGCAACGGGAGGTGTAGAAATCAATGGATGGGAGGCAGGTTCGCGTGATGGACTGGGCTGTGATCTTGGCTCCCTGTAGTTTCTTGAGATAGTAATGAAGAAAAAGATAATTCTATGATTCTAAGGTAAGGTTAAGCATTCCGAAACCTAAAAATTCTGAAATCTGCACTCTTTTTCGAGTGCACCACGCATGCGCAGTTCCCAATGATCCGTACATGTGCAGTTCCCAACGCGCACAGTGTAATAATATGCACCCATGCACATCATGAGGTAAAAACAGGCAGTGACAGACACCCAGGTTAGCCAATCAACATACAGGACAGAACACAACCAATCACCAGACAGAACTCCAGAGGGAGGCTTCCAACTATAAAACACACGAGGCATCAGCACTCCGCCTCTTTCCACTGGTGACAACTGTAGTGACAGTCAGGGTGTATATATCAGTCAGCACCTTCTACATGTGGATCAGAGCTAGCCTGGTCTAGTAAGTTAGAGTTAGTACAGTTAGAGTAGTAGAGGGTCAACCCACAGCCAGCTGTGAGCATTGTTACAGAAGTTCGATAAATCGTATTGAACCACCTACGTTTGGTGTATGTTTTACAGTTCATCTGCATCCTGTTGCAGTCCGTGTTACCCCAGGGTGAATAACACAACACACTGTAGATGCACAATTCCCAACACTCTGCACATGTGTAGCTCCCAACGTGCACCGCACATGCGCAGTATATTCCAAAATCCCCAAAATCCGATACACACTCAGCCCCACGCATTTCAACCTGTAACATATTTATTTACCATCATACCTTTCTGGCTATTTACCCAATCAACCCAGCTGTCCTCTCATAACTATTCCCCATCCCATTCCCTCAATCTACACTGTAGTCCTGGAAGTTTATTTCTCTCAAGGTCCTATTAAATTTCTTTTTTGAAATCATTGATAATCTCTGCTTCTGCGACCTTCAAAGGCATCAAGATCCAGGTCATTAACATTATTGCATAAAAAGCATTTTTCCACACTCCACTGTATAATTTGCCCAAAACCATAAATTTGTGTCCCCTCGTCCTTGTACCATCTGTTAATTTGGAATCATTAGCTTTTGGAGTGTAGCTCCTTCATCAGGTGAGTCACTTCTTACTGTGCCCACCTCAGTCCAACACTGGCATCTCCACATCATGGCTACCATCTGTAAATGGGAACATTGCTTCTTTGTCTACCTTATCTAAACCTGTCATAATCTTGCAACACCAGGTTAAAGTCCAACAGGTTTATTTGGAATCACTAGCTTTTGGAGCACAGCTCCTTCATTAGGTGAGTGAACCCGATGAAGGAGCTGCACTCCGAAAGCTAGTGATTCCAAATAAACCTGTTGGATTTTAACCTGGTGTTGCAAGACTTCATACTGTGCCCACCCCAGTCCAACACCAGCATCTCCACATCATGTCATAATCTTACAGACCTTTAGCAAATCTCCTCTCAGATGTCTGAATAACCCCCAGTTTCTCCAACCTAATCATCCCTGGAAACATTCTGGTAAATATCCTCCGCACTCTCTCAAGAACCCTGATATCCTTCCTAAAGTGTGGTGACCAGAACTGGATGCAATATTCTAGTCGTGACTGTTCTGTACTGGGCCATCTACTAGGCCGTTCTTCTGGAAAGAAGCCCACTTTCAGCTAGTGGGCAGAACTAGCTGAGAGCTCAGTGGGAGGAAGTCCAATTCTCAAGAACTATGGATGGCAGCTCGAGCAGTCCCGGCAGTTACAGAGCTCAGTAGTAGATGGTGTTGGGACTGCAAGGAGAAGCAAGAAGAAAATCGATGGATGCAGGAGACAGGTAAATTCCAGACTTTTAGAGCAGAGAGAGATCTGAGAGTCTTGGGATGGAGGAGGAGGAATTGGGGGGGTGAGTGGGGGGCTGGTTTTGGAGGGTAGATAGCAAGGAATGAAGTGATGGGCTTTCTCGGGGGGCCCTGATGCACACAGGGAACTCCCTGATTGATATACCCCCTTCCTTTCAGCCCTTTTTCAATCTGGTCTTAAGAAAACGTACTGCTCACCTGCCTAGACCAACTGTGTGTGTGGCGTGGGCAGTGTAATATCCCAATCAATTGGCTTGGTAACCATCTCAATTGACCTTTATGTCTGGTGGGGGTTCTGTAAAATGCAGCCGAAAGTACAGAAAAAACATTTTAAAGCAATGATCTGGAGATTTCAGGCACTGAACGCTTTTGCAGAAACGTTGAAAGTTTTAAACTCCTCTCTTAATAAACACACCATCGTTTACTATATAATATTCACAGGCGTCCCGAGGAAACTTAAACAGATAGGCTTATTCGGTTAAAGAAAAAGCAAGGCCGCCACGCGGTGAGCAATACACCAGACCCTGGTCAGCTTTTAACTGTCAGATTCTACGAGCCCCGGCTGATAGGCCTCCATCCCTCAGTGGGGGAATCTCTCCGCCTCACCACGCCTCACGAGTTCTAACATGATCTTGTGAGATGTTGCAGGGGATTGGCCACACGTTGCCCACTGACGCCCCATATCTAACTGGAGTCACATTAAATAGCGTTGTGTTTCTTGCCGCTACGATCCCCGGGAAACACGCAGCTAAATGCGCTCGCTATAGGATATAGTTCCCATTTGATTAAAGCTGGCCCTTCATTTCTGGAGCTTCAGATTTATTACTGAATTTGACTCTTGAAAAATAGTTCACTGATTTGTTATCAAATTATAATCATCAAAACTTCGGGTCCTCTGAAGAATGAGAGGAATTATATTTTAGCTGTGAAATCTATCTTCAATATCTCAGACTGATCACCTGAGAGGAAATTGTATCATGAATAATTTATATATCACTGTAAACTGTGCAGTCTGATGATGCCAGTCCAGTTGATGGAGATGTGATCTATGAGAGAAATTAGGCTGCTTGCCTGAGAGTGTTAACAATTTAACTGCTGAGTTAAGTGCTGGAGTTATTTGGTGGTGTGTGTGTGTGAGTGTGTGCACACGTATGTGTGTATTAGATCTGCCACCTTCTTGTCTTTTAGTTTTCCAGAACTCTTTGTGCCTACCTTTATCACCGTCCTTATTCAATTTCCCTGTTTGATCATATGTAATTTAATCAGAGTTAGAAATGCCCAAAAAGGTGGCAAATGGTATGTGGCCTTCATAGCCAGAGGATTTGAGAATAGGAACAGGGCTGTTTTACTGCAATTATATAGGGAATTGATTGAGGCCACAGCTGGAGTATTGTGTGCAGTTTTAGTGTCCTTATCTGAGGAAGGATGTTCTTGCTATGGAGGGAGTGCAGCAAATTCCTGGTTTGGCAGGACTGTCAATGAGGAGAGACTAAATTGGTTAGGATTATATTTTTGGGAGTTTAGAAGAGTGAGGGGGGATCTCATAGAAATGTATAAAATTCTAACAGGATTAGACAGGATAGATTCAGAAAGAATGTTCCAAATGACGGGGGAGTCCAGAACTAGGATAAACCTTTCAGGAGAAATGTCTTCAACCAGAGGGTGGTGAATCTGTGGAATTCAGTACCACAAAAAGTAGTTGAGGCGAAAACATTGTGTAATTTCAAGAAGGAATTAGATTTAGCTCTTGGGGATAAAGTGATCAAGGGATATGTGGGAAGGCTGGATCAGGGTATTGAACTTGATGATCAGCCATGATCATAACAAATGATGATGCAGGCTCGAAGGGCTGAATGGTTTCCTCCTACTTCTATTTTCTGTGTATGTTTCTATGTCTGAGTCAATCTTTCCATTATTAATCTAATGTATAATCAGGCTGCTATTCTGGCTTTTGGACCAATGGCATTTTATGCAGATATATAAATGTAATAACCCTTACGAGGCCCATGGAGATATGCTAATTGAGCTCCCCGTGGGACTTGTGGAATATGAGCTTACCCGCAAGTGGGCGGAGGCCCACCCAGCTGGGGCTCGTTACTTTGCTCTTTAAAAACTGGCCTGGACTGGGACGGGCACTTTGGTTTGTCTCGATCAGGGCCTGTTGTGTTGCATACTGCCATAGCAGCCATTTCCTTCAACCTAAATAAACTCCAGTTAACTTAGCTTCTCAGGCCTCCTGGATCTTTATACTGGCAGCAAGGGAAAAACAACGTTATAATTTGCAAAAGAACTATGGGGTCAGACCCATTAGTCTCCCTGTGAGTCTCCAGGAGTACCAGCTTCCCCGCTGAGGGATGGGGGCCTCATCAGTGAAGCAGTGGACACTATGGGTGTGATTTACCGGCCGCATCCCGCTGGAATCTGGATGGGACACAACCGGTAGGTCCCGGGAGAGGCCTCTGCCTGACTGCTGCGATGCTTTGCAAGATCTAATCAGATCTCATGACATGTCACGACCTGGATCCGGCCAATGATGAGTGGGACCCAGTCTCGCATGGCTAACTGAGTTTAAGTTAACTGGCTAACTGGCTAACTTAGCCACGCTGACTCCAGATCGCACTGCCACCAGGCATCTATCGGCCTTGCCGAGCAGACCCCAGCCGAGCGCCGATTAGTACTGGGGACCTGGCATATCAGTACTTGGAGGCTGGGCGCTCCCAGGCAACCAGAGGCCCCATGGGCATTTGGCCAGGCTGGCACCCTGGTACTGCTGGTGCCACCTGGGTACCTTGGCACTACCAGATGGCACCCTGGAAGTGCCACCAGAGTGCTCGCCTGGAATTGCCAAGGTGACCAGGGTGGCACTGCCAAGCTGACAGGGGCACTGCCAGAGTGCCAGGCTGGCATTTTCCCCACGCCAGAGATCGAGCTCGCGGGTGCCCTGCCGGTATTTGGTGGGGTGAGGCATTGGGGAGGTCCGGGGGTTATGTTGGGGGAGGATTGAGAGAAATGGCACACTGATCTTTTCCTACACTGAGAAGCTACGCTCATCGGAGCTGCTCTGTGCAGGATATGCAGTTAAGTGAGGCCTCAGCGGGTTGTCCCCTGCTGGGAAACCCAGAGTGCTGTTCACTGGTGGGGTTGTCCTGTTGCTACTGGTGCCGGGAATGGCCCATTGACTCCCGTCCATAACAGACTCTACCTTTTTTAGTTAAATTGCGCCCTATGTATAAAAGCTTGGCCCGAGTGGGAGCCGAGGAGCGACGTCCCGATCGGGTCCTGTGTACATCATATAAATATTTAATGAAATAATAAATAACCAGTTTCTTTACGCCTCTTGTGTGGACCCCTCTGTGGTTGCGATAAACAACAATTGTAATTATGGACGTCCTGGCCGCACCAATACTCCTGTACAGGAACGAGGCCGAAGGAACTTCAAAAAGGCTGCTTTTTGGGAAATTGGAAGCCTTTGATGCAGACCTGGAGGATTGTGCCCAATGTGCCAAGCAATTGTGTATTTAAATAAATAAATAATCTTTATTAGTGTCACAAGTAAGCTTATATTAACACTGCAATGAAGTTACTGTGAAAATCCCCTAGTCGCCACACTCCGACACCTGTTCGGATACACGGAGGGAGAATTCAGAATGTCCAATTCACCGAATAAGTACATCTTTTAGGAGGAAACTGGAACACCCGAAGGAAACCCACGCAGAAACGGGAGAATGTGAAGACTCCGCACAGACGTGTGGACAGTGACCCAAGTCAGGAATTGAAACCTGGTCCCTGCCGCTGTGAAGCAACAGAGCTAACCACTGTGCTACCGTCCCACCCATTTCTTCTTGCCGAATGGTATCAGTGGAGGGGACCGACGGAAGTTAATCCCCCTGACCACCTACGGGGCTCCGACCTTTGGCATAATCAAGAGCATCACTTACCCGGCAGCTCCAGACCCAAAATCCTTCAATGAACCCATGGACTTAGTGGCGAATCACTATGACCCCAAACCGTCCGTGATAATGCAAAGGTATTGGTTTAACACGGCTGCTCGGACTCCCAGGGAGTCAGTGACGGAATTCTTGATGCCTCTCTGAAACCTGGCAGCGAATTATGAGTTTGGCCCGGCCCTCTCCAAAATGCTAAGGGACCATTTGGTGTGTGGGATCGACGACGTGGCAACCCAGAAGAAGTTATTGGCAGAGCCAATCTTGGATCTGAAAAGAGCCATTGAACTGGCCCTATCATCCGAGAATGCAGGGAAGGGCATCCAGGAGCTCCCAGCTTCCGTAGCATTGGATGGCCCCTGTATAGAAGTGTGGCATCCTCTAAGGACAGGGCTCATGTGACCCGAACAACACCAAAGCAATGGCCAGGTGCACAGATCCTGGCTGGACTCAATGGCCAAGGGCCACCACTGACCAATGGAACACCTCCCCAGTGGACCACGGGGAGTACCTATGGCATTGCTGCGTCTGCGGTCACAAACCCAATGGGTTGCTCCGCAGCAGCACAGCCGGATTACTTTGCCAGATACTGCAGCAATTAGAAAAACATTCTATAGGCATCTCTAATGCTGGTGGAGCGGGGTCTGATAGAGCCAGCAATGCCAGCTCCACAGAGATCTGGGTGCAATTTTAAATCTGCCTTAAGAAACAACTCCTCTTCCTCACAGATATGGGAACCACTCACATCTACTTGGGCAAGCCCCCCCCCCCCCCCCCCCCGCCTCACAAACACTGGGGAAACTCCCACACACAGGCACTGGGGCAACCCCCCTCCATGCTATGGAGAACCACTCCCCTCCGAACCAGCATCGGGCAGCCCCTCACACACACACACATTAGGGAACCCTCCAATTGAACTCCCCATAGGACCTGCCCCAGCACTTCCCCCGGCAGTGCCACCTGGTGACAACTTGCCTTTATAGCATCCCTATAATGGGAGATTCCTGGACCGTAGGGCCAGTAGAACAGTCTTCCAGACCGTTCCGTTCTCCCTCTCTACCTGTCCGTTTCCCCGGGGGTTGTAACTGGTCATCCTGCTCGAGGCAATGCCCTTGCTGAGCAGGAATTGACGCAGTTCATCGCTCATAAAGGAGGACCCCCTATCATTGTGTATGTAGGCGGGGAAACCGAACAGTGTAAAGATGCTATGGAGGGCTTTGATGACAGTGGTTGCGGTCATGTCGGGGCAGGGGATGGCGAAAGGGAACCGGGAGTACTCGTCAATCACATTCAGGAAGTACAAGTTGCAGTCGGTGGAGGGGAGGGTGCCTTTGAAATCCATACTGAGGCGTTCAAAGGGACGGGAAGACTTTATCAGGTGCGCTTTCTCTGGCCTGTAGAAGTGTGGCTTGCACTCCGCGCAGACTTGGCAATTCCTGGTGACTGTCCTGACCTCCTCAATGGAGTAGGGCCGGTTGCGGGTCTTGATGAAGTGGAAAAATCGAGTGACCCCCAGGTGGTAGAAGTCCTCGTGGAGGGCTCGGAGGCGGTCCACTTGTGCGTTGGCACATTTGCCGTGGGATAGGGCATCGAGAGGCTAGTTTAGCTTCCCGGGACGATACAAGATCTCATAGTTGTAGGTGGAGAGTTCGATCCTCCATCATAAGATCTTGTCGTTTTTTTATCTTGCCCCGCTGTGCATTATCGAACATGAAAGCAACCGCCCGTTGGTCAGTGAGGAGAGTGAATCTCCTGCCGGCCAGGTAATGCCTCCAATGTCGCACAGCTTCTACTATGGCCTAGGCCACCTTTTCGACTGAGGAGTGGCGGATTTCGGAAGCATTGAGGGTACGGGAGAAGAAGGCCACCGGTCTGCCCGCTTGGTTGAGGGTGGCCGCCAGAGCTACGTCAAACGCATCGCTCTCGACCTGGAAGGGGAGGGACTCGTCGATGGCATGCATCGTGGCCTTTGCAATGTCTTCTTTGATGCGGCTGAAGGCCTGGCAGGCCTCTATCGACAGGGGAAAAGCTGTGGATTAGATCAGCGGGCGGGCCTTGTCCGCATAGTTGGGGATCCACTGGGCATAGTGAGAAAAAAAATCCTAGGCAGCGCTTCAGGGCCTTGGAGCAGTGCGGGAGGGGGAACTCCATAAGGGAGCGCATGCGTTCAGGGTCGGGGCCTATCACTCCAGTACACACTATGTAGCCAAGGATGGCTAGGCGATCGGTGCTAAACATGTATTTATCCTTGTTATACGTTAGGTTAAGGATTTTTGCGGTTTGGAGGAATTTTCGGAGGTTGGTGTTGTGGTCCTGCTGGTCGTGGCCGCAGATGTTAACGTTATCGAGGTACGGGAATGTGGCCCGTAAACCGTACCGGTCAACCATTTGGTCCATCTCTCGCTGGAAGACCGAGACCCCGTTAGTGGCACCGAAGGGAACCCTTAAGAAGTGGTAGAGCCGCCCATCTGCTTCAAAGGCAGTGTATTTGTGGTCACTAGTGCAGATGGGGAGCTGGTGGTAGGCGGACCTAAGATCCACCGTGGAGAAAACCTTGTAATGCGCAATCCTGTTGACCAGGTCAGATATGCGGGGGAGAGGGTATGCGTCGAGCTGCGTAAACCTGTTGATGGTCTGACTGTAGTCGATGACCATCCTATGTTTCTCCCCAGTCTTTACCACCACTACTTGAGCTCTCCAGGGACTGTTGCTAGTCTCAATTACACCTTCCTTCAGTAACCGTTGGACCTCTGACCTCTGGTCCTGGGAACTGTACCGTCTGCTCCTGGTGGCGCTGGGTTTGCAACCTTGAGGGTCACGAGGCTGCAGACAGTGAGGGGGAGTATAGGGCCGTGGAATTTGAACGTTAGACTTTGGAGGTTACACTGAAAATCCAATCCTAGGAGTGTGGCCGCGCAGAGGTGGGGAAGAACGTAGAGTCGGTAGTTTTTGAACTCCCTTCCTTGGACTGTGAGGTTAGCTATACAAAACCCCTTTATCTCTACTGAGTGGGAACCGGAGGCCAGGGAGATTTTTTGATTAACGGGGTGGACGGGGAGAGAACAGCATCTTACCGTGTCGGGGTGTATGAAGCTCTGCGTGCTCCCAGAGTCGATTAGGCAGGACGTTTCATGCCCGTTGATAAGTACCGTCATCGTAGCAGTTGATTGTGTTCGGGGCCGAGACTGGTCCAGGGTCACCGAGGCTACTCATGGCAGCAGTTGAATGTTCTCTTCGGGTGGTGTGTGGGCAGCTGAGCTGGGGTCCTGGGAGTCCATCCAAGATGGAGGCGCCCATTGGTCGCACATGGCTGGGGGTGCAAAAAATGGCGGCGCAAATCCATTGCACGTGACGTCCGCGGGACAAGATGGCGACGCCTGGAGGCCGCACGTGGCCCTGGGGAGAAAGATGGTGGTGCCCGTTGGCCGCACAGGGACCGTGGAGAGGATTGTGGTGGTGGTCCGCATTCGCCACCAGAGACTGCAGCGACCTCCCAGGCCTGGCATACCGCCACAACGTGGTCCTTTTTACCACATCCCTTTCAGGTGGATGCGCGGGCTGGACAGCGCTGTCGGGGGTGCTTGGCGTGCCCGCAAAAATAGCAGTGGAGCCCCCCGGGGTTGCCAGACCGTCTTGCAGCACAAGCTTGTGGGGGGATGGGAGATGTCTCGGGGTCGACCGCGGGGAGGGGGTTCCACGCTGCCCAGGGGGCTGCCGCGCGGTCGGGGACATAAGTGCGGGTGTTTTGGGAGGCCACATCCAGGGAGCCGGCAAGGGCCCGTGCCTCCTTGGGTGTCTTTCTCCAGCAATCGCTGGCGGATTTGGGAGGACAGCATACCTGCAACGAAAGCGTCCCGGATCAAATGTTCTGTGTGGTCGCTCGCCGAAACTTGCAGGCAGCTGCAGTTTCTCCCCAACACCAGAAGCGCACGGTAGAATTCTTCCAGCGATTCTCCAGGGATTTGTCGCCTCGTCGCTAGCAGATGTCGGGCGTAGACCTGGTTTACCAGGCAAATATAATGTCCTTTCAGCAGCTCTATTGCTGCATTGAAGTCGTCCGCGTCCTCGATGAGGGTGTAAATTTCTGGGCTCATCCTCGAGTGCAGGACTTGCAGTTTCTGTTCTCCCGTGGGTGTGTTTTTGGCCGTTCCAAGTTATCCGTTGAAACACGGCAGCCAACCTTGAAGGTTGCCGCTGAGTTTGCCGCGTGGGGGCTGAGTTGCAGACACTCCGGCTTGATTCGGAGCTCCATTCTTTAAAAACATCTAGCGCATTAAATTGATGCACAATCAATAACCTCAGAAACAAGATTGGAGACAATTGAAGGCTTTAATACACTAGATGTTTCCCCCAGCAGTGCAGGTACAGAAGAAAGCTGTTGGGGTAGCACGGGCTCTTATACCCTGCCTTGCAAGGCGGAGCTAACATGCAAGCTTATCCAAAGGGAACAAGTACATTCTCCACCAATGGGATTCCGGCATTACGTAACTCCTAACACAGACTACCAAACGTACAAGCAATCGAAAACAAACTGGACGAGCTTAACGCTAGACTTACCTCTCAGAGGGGAAGTGAGAGACTGCTGTGTGGTCTGTTTCACAGAGACATGGCTCACTCCTGCCTCACTGAACTGTGCCATACTACCGGAGGGCTTCTCAATGCACCGTATGGACCGTACAGCATTCTTGGGCAAGGTAAAGGGTGGAGGGCTTTGCCTCCTGATCAACCCATCCTGGTGCTCAGACGTAGCGACCCTGGCGACCTATTGCTCCCCGGACCTGGAATATCTGACTGTGAAGTGCCATCCGTACTACCTTCCACGGGAGTTCACTTCTGTCATCGTCACAGCAGTCTACATCCCACCCCAGGCAAAAGTGAAGAAGGTGCTTGATGAATTGTACACCGCTATAAGCAACAATGACGCAGAATACCCGAGGCCTTGTTCACAATGGCCAGGGACTTCAACCTCAGGAGTGTACTGTCAAAATGCCATCAACACATCTCCTGCCCAAGGGGCCCCAGCATCCTTGATCACTTACACAAACATCAAAGGCACCTACCGATCCATCCCCCAACCGCATTTTGGAAATTCGGACCATGAGACAGTGCTCCTTCTCCGGCATATAAGCAGAAACTTAAGCGGGAGAATCCAGTTAATAAGGTCGTTCAGTGCTGGTCCGAGGCAACAAAACAGCTCCGGCAGTCAGTGGACTGGTCCATATTTAAGAACTCAGTAACGATTATGTCACAACCGTTATAGACTTCATCAGTAAATGTGTCGAATATTGCATGCCAAAGAAGGTAGTATGTATGTTCCCCAACCGGAAACCATGGTTTAACCAGGAGATCCACTCCCTACTGAAGGCCAGGTCTGGGGCATTCAAGACAGGTGATCCTGACCTATACAAGAAATCTAGGGGTGACCTCTGCAAAGCCAAAAGGGATGCCAAGAGACAATACCAGACTAAGTTAGAGTCCAGACTAACGACACGGAGTCTTGTCGGGTGATGTAAGGCTTAAACAACATGACGGGTTACAAAGCAAAGCCAAGTAGAATCTCTGGCAACAGAGCACTCAATCCTGATGAACTCAATGCATTTTATGTTCATTTTGAGAAGGAAACCAACAAACCATTGTCAACTGCTCCAGCAGCCTCCGACACACCCATACCCACCGTCACAGCCTCAGAGTCAGATATGCCTTCTTAAAAGTGGACCCATGGAAAGCAACGGGTCCTGACGGAATCCCTGGTCGTGCACTCAGATTCTGCATGGAATCTGTCGAATTTGTTCACAAACATCTTCATCTTGTCTCTACTCCATTCCGAGGTTCCCATCCGCTTCAAGAAGACCACCATCATACCGGAGCCAAAGAGGAACCAGCAACGTGCCTCAATGACTACCGTCCGGTGGCCCTGACATCAATCATAATGAAGTGCTTCGAGAGCGTGGTCATGAGACACATCAGCTCCACACTCCCAGAATGCCTTGATCCACTGCAATTTGCATACCTCCACAACCGGTCCACAGCAAACGCTATTTCCCTGGCCCCACACTCATCCCTGGAGCATTTCGACAACAAGGACTCCTACGTCAGACTGCTATTCATTGACTACAGCTCCACCTTCATAATCCCATAATCCCAGTCAGGCTCATATCAAAGCTCCAAAACCTAGGGCTTGACTCCTCCCTCTGCAACTGGATCCCTGACTTTCTGACCCAAAGGCAACAATCCATAAGGATAAACAACGACACCTCATCTACGATAATCCTCAATACCGGGGCCCCGCAAGGCTGTGTACTTAGCCCCCTACTATGCTCCCTGTCCACACATGACTGTGTGGCAAAAAACAGCTCCAACTACATCTACAAGTTTGTTGATGACACAACCGTAGTGGGTCGGACCTCAAACAACAATACAGGATATAGGAGGGAGAGAAAGAACCTAGTGGCATGGTACAACGACAACTATCTCTTCCTCAATGTCAGCAAAGCTAAGGAACTGGTCATTGGCTTCAGGAAGCGATGTATCGTACACACCCCTGTCAGCATCAATGGGGCCGAGTTGGAGATGGTTGACAGCTTCAGATTCCTAGGTGCGCACATCACCAACAATCTGTCCTGGTCCACAAATGTCGACGCTATGAACAAGAAAGCACAACACCGCCTATACTTCGTCAAGAAACTAAGGAAATTCGGCATGTCCACATTAATTCTTACCAATTTTTACAGATGCACCATAGAAAGCATCCTATCTGGCTGCATCATAGCTTAGTATGGCAACTGCTCGGCCCAGGACCATAAGAAACTACAGAGAGTGGTAAGCACAGCCCAGTCCATCACGTGAACCTGCCTCCCATCCATTGAATCTGTCGACACCTCCCGGTGCCTTGGGAAAGCAGGCAGTATAATCAAAGTCCCCTCCCATCCGGATTATTCTCTCTTCCAACCTCTTCCATCGGGCAGGAGATACAAAAGTCTGAGAACACGCACTAACAGCTTCAAAAATAGCTTCTTCCCCACTGCTACCAGACTCCTGAATGGCCCTCTTATGGACTGAACTGATCTCCACGCATCTTCTCTACTGAGTAGTACTACACTCGGTATGCTTTACCCGATGTCTCCGTCCATGTATTTACATTGTGTCCTCGATCGCATGTCCTATGTTTATCAAGTATAGAATGATCTGACTGGACTGTAAGCAGAACAATACTTTTCACTGTATCTCAGTACATATGAAACTAAATCTAAATCTAAATCTAACCCATCGTATCCATGCCAGCTCTCTGCAAAAGCAACTTACCGGGCCCACTCTCCTGCCTTTACTCCCCAGTCCTGTGAATCTTTCTCTTCAAAAAATTAACCAATTCCTTCTTGAAAGCAACAATTAAACCTGCCTCCATCATGCTCGCAGGCAGCGCTTTACAGATCCTGACCATTCGCTGTGTCAAAAAGTTTTTCTTCATGTCACCAATGCTTCTTTTGCCAATCAGCTTAAGTAGTATCGTCTGGTTCTCGATCTCTCCACAAGCGAGAACAGTTTTTCAATATCTAATTTGTTCAGACTCCTGGTCATGTTGAACACCTATATCAAATCTCATCCTTTCTCCGAGAAGAACAGCCTCAGTGAAGTAACCCTCACAAGACCATTGGGAATGACCCAATTGATCTCCCCGTGGGGCTCATAGGAATACGGGCTCCCCCGCTGAGGGGCAGATACCTAGCAACTGGCGCTCGTGAATCTAGTGCTTAAAATCGGTCCAGATTGGGAACAGCATGGTTGCTATTCCCGGCTGGGACTTACATGCTGTATGTCACATTGCGGCCTTTACTTCTGTTTTCCTAAAACCCTTGTTTGTGTAACCTTCTTGGATTCCTGAAGATTTTATACTCAGCTTCTATCCACGTAACTAAAGTTCCTCATCCATGGAACCATTGCTCGGAAACTCTTTGAGCCCTTTCCAATGCCCTCAAATCTTCCTAAAATACGGTGTCCTAAACTGGACTGAATACTTCAGTTGAGGCTGAACCAGTGTCAGAACTGCATTGTTTTTCCACTTTACCCCACTAATAAAGATCAGGGTCCCATATGCTTTATTTTTAAAAAAATGTAATTTATTACAAACATGTATCAAAGCAGGTTACAGCCAATAAACACCCAGGGAAACATACTTCCCAACAATCAACTATACAGTTTGTACAGACTTTCCCCCTTTTTCACCCTCCCCCTCCCCCACCCCACTGTGACGAACAGCTCCTCAAACATGGTCACAAACACCCCCCACCTTTTCTCAAACTCCCCTGCTGAGCCCCTTAACTCATACTTTATCTTCTCCAACCGCAGAAAGTCATACAGGTCACCCAAACATGCTGCTACACCCTGTGGCGATGCCGACCGCCACTCCAGCAAAATTCACCGCCGTGCAATCAGAGAGGCAAAGGCCAAGACATCGGCCTTACTCCTCGCCATGAGCTCCGGCTTCTCTGAAACCCCAAATATCACCACCAAAGGGTCCGGATCCACTCCCTCCTCCATTATCTTGGCTAAGACCGCGAACACTCTTGCCCAGAATCTTCCCAAAACATGTGCGTGTGATTTGCTGGCCCCCGACCACACCTCTCACACTCATCTGCTACCCCCTGAAAGAATCCACCTATTCTCGCCCGAGTCATATGCACCCTGTGCACCACCTTGAACTGTATCAGGCTCATCCTTGCACAAAAGGAGGTCCCGTTTACCCTTCGCAGTGCCTCACTCCATACTCCCCAATTGAATTCCCTTCCCAACTCCGCCTCCCATTTATCGTTGATCCTCACCACCCGCTCGCCTCCCTGCTCCCCCAGACACTTATATATATCCCCAATTCTTCCTACCCCTTCCACATCCGGAAGCAGCAGTCGCTCCAGCAGGGTGTATCCCAGCAACCTAGGGAACCTCCTCCAAACCTTTTGTGCAAAGTCGCTAACCTGCAGATATCTGAACTCACTCCCCCTCGGCAGCACTAGCTTCTCCCTTACCTCCTCCAGACTGGTGAACCCTTCCTCCAAATACAAATCCCTCACCTTGACCAACCCCCCCCCCCCCGGCTCAAACCCATGATTCCCGCACAGCGGCGTTAGCACTGACACCCCTTCCATCCTAAAATGCCTCCTCAGCTGATTCCATATCTTCACCGTGGACTGCACCACTGGGCTCCCTGAATACCTACTCGGAGCCATTGGCAATGCTGCCGTCACCATAGCCCTCAAACTAGACCCCTTACAAAATTCCTCCTCCATCCTAACCCACTCTACCCCTTCTCCTTCCCACCACCGTTGCACGTTGTCCACATTTGCCACCCAATAATAATGAAGCAAGTTCGGCAACGCCAACCCTTCCTGCTGCCCCTGCCTCTGTAGTAGGGTCCTCCCCATCCTTGGCACCTTCCCCGCCCATACAAAGTCCAAGATGATCGTGTCCACTTTCCGAAAAAAGGCCTTTGGTATAAAGATCGGGAGAACCTGAAAGATAAACAAGAACCTCGACAGAATATTCATTTTCACCACTTGGACCCTCTCTGCCAACGTTAAGTGCAGTGTATCCCATCTTCTAAGACTTCCTGGCCTCCTTGACCAGCTTCGTTAAGTTCCACTTATGGAGCCCGATCCATTTCTTTGCTACCTGAATCCCCAAATACCTAAACCTATCCTCGCTACAGTAAATTGCATCCCCTTAAATTAGCCCACTGTCCCAGCTCCCATATGCTTTATTAACTGCTTTCTGAACCTACCTTGCCACCTTCAATAATTTGTGCATATACACCTCCAGGTCCTACTGCACCCCCTTTAGAATTGTACCCTTTCATTTACATTGCCTCTCCTCATTCTTCTGACCAAAATGCATCACTTCACACTCCTTACATCTGTTACTTGTTCACCCATTCCACCAGCCTAAGTCTTTTTGAAGTTTAGCGATCTCCTCCTCACTGTTCACAATAATTCCAAATTTTGTGTCATCAGCAAATTTTGAAATTTGTCCTGTACACCAGGTCGGTAAAGCAATGGTCCTAACATTGACCCCAGGGAACTCTACTATCACATTCCTCCAGTTCAAAAGACAAACATTCAGTACTCTCTCTTCCCAATACTCAGCCAATTTTGTATGCATGCTGCTACTGCACCTTTTCTTCCATAGGCTCTAACGTTGCTGATAGGTCTGCCATGTGGCACTTTATCAAATGTCTTTTGGAAATCCATGTACGCTGCATCATTCAAATAAATCTCTGTTACCTCATCCAAAAACCCAAGCAAGATACTTAAATGTGACAAATCTGTGCTGGCTTTCCTTAATAAATCCATATTTGTCCATGCCACTGTTAATTTTCTCCTAGATTAAAGGTTTAAAACCTTTCCAACCACTGTGATTAAATTGACTGGCCTGTTATTACTAGGCTTATCTTAATACTTACTTTACCATCACTCCTGTAGCTAAGGAGGATTGGAAGATTCTGGCCAGTGTCGACAATTCCTACCATTACTTCTCTCATTATCCTTGGATGCATCTGATCCAGTCCTGGTGACTTATCAACTTTAAGCCAATCTGATATCATTTCTTTATCAATTTTTAGCCCATCCTGTTTTTCAACTCCTTCATCCTCAATTATGACTTCTCCCTTGCTAAAGACATACGCAATTCATTTGACATGCCCACTGACTCCTTGTGTAAATCCTGCTTTTTACCACCTTATTTTATGAATTAATTTATGGGATCTGGATATCGCTGGTTGGTGATTAAATCATCCCTAATTGCCCTTGAACTGAGTGGCCTGTCAGGCCATATCAGAGGCCATTTTAAGAGTCAATCAAATTGCATGTGGCAGGAGTCACATGACTGGATAAGGGTAGCAGATGAGGGGCACTGACCGAGATGGGTTTTCACACAAAATGGTTTCATGGTCATTATTAGACTTTTAATTCCAAAATAGTCCAGATTCAAATTTCACCATCTGCTGTGATGGGATTTGAACCCACATCCCTAGAGCATTACTCTGAGTCCCTGGATTATTAGTCCAGTGACAATACCACTGTATCACCACCTCCTCTTTGTAGGCTGAATGAAGATTTTGGATTCCTTTTTATATTGGCACAGTAGCACAGTGGTTATCACTGTTGCTTCACAGCACCAGGGACTTGGGTTCGATTCCCGGCTTGGGTCACTCTCTGTGCGGAGTCTGCACGTTCTCCCCGTGTCTGCGTGGGTTTCCTCCGGGTGCTCCGGTTTCCGCCCATAGTCCAAAAATGTGCAGATTAGGTGGATTGGCCATGCTAAATTGCCCTTCGTGTCCAAAATGGTTAGGTGGGGTTATTGGGTTATGGGGATAGAGTGGAGGAGTGGGCTTAAGTAGGTGGTCTTTCCACAGGCCAGTGCAGACCCAATGGGCCGAAAGGCCTCCTTCTGCACTGTCAATTCTATGATTAGCTGCCAGCCCCTCCTCATAACTCTTTCTCATTGTGTTTTTTCACTTTCCCTCTGAATCCTGACATATTGAACCTGATTCTGAACTTTCTATTCCACCTGACTTTGGTCATGCGCCCCATTTCTCAGCTTCATATTACTCTTCACGAGTGTTTGTCATTTGGGAAGCTCTGTCTTTCTCCTTCATGGGAATGTACCTTTGTTTTGAAAAATATTTTATTGACGCGTTTATATTATAAATTTTAACAGAATATACAACCATACACCAAGAAAAACACCATAAACAACAACACCCAACAACAATTCCCCACCAACCTACCCCCACTTTACCTAACTCCCCATACCTCCCCTTTTTTACCCTCCCGACCCCTCTACTGACAACTTATTCCTTTCCAAAGAAGTCGATAAACGGCTGCCACCTCCGGGCAAACCCCTGCATCGAGCCCCTCAGGGCGAACTTAATCTTCTCAAGCCTGAGAAACCCAGCCATGCCACTCACCCATACACCCGACTTTGGGGTTTCCGATCCCTCCTTACTAGCAAGATCCGTCTCCGGGCTACCAGGGAAGCAAAGGCCAAGACATCAGCCTCTCTCGCCCCCTGGACACCCGGGTATTCTAACACACTAAAAATCACTACCTTTGGACTCGGGACCACCCTTACCTTCAGTTATTACCTTCAGCATATCGCCCACACCTATCCTTCACTTGCTCATCTGGGCCACGATCATATGTGCCCTGTGGACCACCTTAAATTGTATAAGCCTTGCACATGAGAGGACACATGGACTCACCTCAGGGCGTCCTCCCATAACCCGGCCTCCAACTCCCAACGCAACTCTTCCTCCCACTTCCGCTTCACCTCCCCTATGGGGGCTCCCTCCCAGAATGAAGATCGGGAGGCTCTGACAAACAAGAATCTCGGGAGGACCGGCATCTTTACTGTCTGAACCCTCCAGCCAATGTCAACGGGCGTGCATCCCACCTCCTAAAGTCCCCTTCATTTGCTCCCTCAGCCAGATTTTAATTATGCAACTGCTCCCACCCCATGGGAATGTACCTTGACTACACGTGGACAATCGTCTCCAAAAAGGTAGCCCATTGCACCGTTACACCTCCAGACCTGGTCAGGCTGCGGAGAGTCTGTTTCAGAAGGCCAATAAGTTGTTCCATCAGAGCTGTGGATGACTTGCAGTGCACCTCATGTTCCTAAGCGGCCAGCTTGATACCTGAAGGTCTGGTGGAAGACCAGGAATATTGCGCTTCCTACTACCATGCACCTGTCATAAAATAATCTGCTGATCCTCACTCCTAAAGCTTACAAATGCAAGTGGGCAACTACTGCTTATGGAACAGTAGCCCAGCAAGGAATTAAAGCCTTTAGGAGGGAAGAGAGGAGAAAAAAAGGTTAAAATGCAAATAAATGCTTTTGTTATGTTCTCAATTGCTGCTGCTTGATTTTATGATACAATATGGAAATATACACCTGCATCATTTGCATGATAAAACAGCTTAAGCACAGTTAAAGCTTCTTTGAGGTTGTGACATTCAATTGTGCTTTTATGAGCAGTTGAAAGATGTTTGCTGTGAGTGTTTAAAAATAGTCTTCTTTTGTTGAGTGAGCTTATTATTTTCATAATGTTACATTCAACATATTGAAACAAATCATATCAGTAAAGTTGTCGGACCTGTACCAATTGCAGGCTTTGTCTGAGCAAAAAACACAATTGCACAGATTTCACTTTACTAATAACAGTATGACTATCAACGCCCACTGTTTGGACAGCCAGTTCTGGTTTCCGCACATGCACAGATAAAGGTAGACATCAAGGAGTTGCTACCCAGGTTCCCGCTGCTTCAGAAGCTTTTCCACATGAGGACCGTGCCCAGAGACTTGACATTCAAACACGTGAAGGGTGTGAAGTTGTGGTTCTTAACCACTAGATACCGACTGGATATTAAGCTTGTCCTTTCTAGTGGAAGTGGATTTTTGCTGGCAGGATGGATTTCAATTATTGATGAACAACCTCCTGGCATTGAAAATGAACTTTTGTAAGTGTAAAATTCCGTTCCTTCGGATTTTAATCATTGTTGGAGATTTCCCCCTCTCTCTTCATTGTCTTTGTTGTCCATGGGAAGCTCCAGCACCCCGAAAATGGAGTAAATGCATCGCTCACCGTGCAGGGTAAACGTACAGTAGGCATATCATTAGCGGGCCTGACACCCTATTCTCCAGGTCCTCCAGGATTCACTGCCTCTGATGGGCCAAGTTCCCGACGGTATTGTTCACTTTGCTCTCAAAAGTCGTGAACTTGGTGTCGTGGCTGCTGAGCGAGATAGAGGAGGCAGGAAATGGCGTGGAGTGAGGGCGGACTGTCGGCCCGGACACCAGCCATGCTGGCTGCGGCAGGGGGGCCCCTGCCAGGGCCGGGGAAGGGGAGGAGAAGAACAGGCTGGCCCCCCCCTCCCCCAACAGGACTTGGGCAGTGTCCGGGATCCGACCACCATAATGGCGGGCATCTTGCTGACCACCCACCCTGGTCCCTGGTTCTACACAGTGACACCGGTTGTATGGATGCACCCACCCATGAACCACCCCCCCTGCCACAGCGCCCCACCCCCTGCCCCCGAACACCACGCCCAACCTGCCGGCAGGACTGGGTCCCCCATGGTGCCGGACACCGACGGGGCAGGGATGCAGGGAGTGGGGAGGGACATGCGTGGGTGAGGCTCGCAATGCCAACCAGGCCTACCATGTAGCCCATGTAACCTGGCTGGGCACGGGAATATGCGCCAGGCTTACACATTGGCCTTCCACTCCCTGCAGACAATGGCGTTTGGTGTTCAACCTGCAATGCTGTCCGCCGTGGCATTGGTCGCAGCTCGGCTAGATGCCCTGAGGCTGCATGAGCGGGGACCGCACGAGAAGAGGGGTAACCTGCAGCAGTGGAGCAGGCAGCAGCGGACCGGGCTGCAGTGGAACCAGGCAGCAGCGGACCGGGCTGCAGAGGACCGGGCTGCAGAGGACTAACTGCAGAGGACCGGGCTGCAGAGGACCGGGCTGCAGAGGACCGGGCTGCAGAGGACTGGCTGCAGAGGAATGGGCTGCAGAGGACCGGGCTGCAGCGGACCGGGCTGCAGAGGACCGGGCTGCAGAGGAACGGGCTGCAGAGGAATGGGCTGCAGAGGAGCGGGCTGCAGCGGACCGGGCTGCAGAGGACCGGGCTGCAGAGGACCGGGCTGCAGGGGACAGGGCTGCAGAGGACCGGGCTGCAGAGGACCGGGCTGCAGAGGACTGGCTGCAGAGGACCGGGCTGCAGAGGACCGGGCTGCAGGGGACAGGGCTGCAGAGGACCGGGCTGCAGAGGACCGGGCTGCAGAGGACTGGCTGCAGAGGACCGGGCTGCAGAGGAACAGGCTGCAGAGGACCGGGCTGCAGAGGACCGGGCTGCAGCGGACCGGGCTGCAGAGGACCGGGCTGCAGAGGACTGGCTGCAGAGGACCGGGCTGCAGAGGAACAGGCTGCAGAGGACCGGGCTGCAGAGGACCGGGTTGCAGAGGACCGGGCTGCAGAGGAACGGGCTGCAGAGGAACGGGCTGCAGAGGACCGGGCTGCAGAGGACCGGGCTGCAGAGGAACGGGCTGCAGAGGACCGGGCTGCAGAGGACTGGCTGCAGAGGACTGGCTGCAGAGGAACGGGCTGCAGAGGACCGGGCTGCAGAGGACCGGGCTGCAGAGGACCGGGCTGCAGAGGACCGGGCTGCAGAGGAACGGGCTGCAGAGGACCGGGCTGCAGAGGACTGGCTGCAGAGGACCGGGCTGCAGAGGACTGGCTGCAGAGGACTGGCTGCAGAGGACTGGCTGCAGAGGACCGGGCTGCAGAGGGCTGGCTGCAGAGGACCGGGCTGCAGAGGACCGGGCTGCAGAGGACCGGGCTGCAGAGGACTGGCTGCAGAGGACTGGCTGCAGAGGACCGGGCTGCAGAGGACCGGGCTGCAGAGGACTGGCTGCAGAGGACTGGGCTGCAGAGGACCGGGCTGCAGGGGACAGGGCTGCAGAGGACCGGGCTGCAAGGGACAGGGCTGCAGAGGACTGGGTTGCAGAGGACCGGGTTGCAGAGGACTGGCTGCAGAGGACCGGGCTGCAGCGGACCAGGCTGCAGAGGACCGGGCTGCAGAGGACCGGGCTGCAGAGGACCGGGTTGCAGAGGACCGGGCTGCAGAGGAACGGGCTGCAGAGGACCGGGCTGCAGAGGACCGGGCTGCAGAGGACCGGGTTGCAGAGGACCGGGTTGCAGAGGACCGGGCTGCAGAGGAACGGGCTGCAGAGGACCAGGCTGCAGAGGACCGGGCTGCAGAGGACCGGGCTGCAGAGGACCGGGTTGCAGAGGACCGGGCTGCAGAGGAACGGGCTGCAGAGGACCGGGTTGCAGAGGACCGGGCTGCAGAGGACCGGGCTGCAGAGGACCGGGCTGCAGAGGACTGGCTGCAGAGGACCGGGCTGCAGAGGACTGGCTGCAGAGGACCGGGCTGCAGCGGACCGGGTTGCAGAGGACCGGGCTGCAGAGGAACGGGCTGCAGAGGACCGGGTTGCAGAGGACCGGGCTGCAGAGGACCGGGCTGCAGAGGACCGGGCTGCAGAGGACCGGGCTGCAGAGGACGGGCTGCAGAGGAACGGGCTGCAGAGGACCGGGCTGCAGAGGACTGGCTGCAGAGGACCGGGCTGCAGAGGAACGGGCTGCAGAGGAACGGGCTGCAGAGGACCGGGCTGCAGAGGAACGGGCTGCAGAGGACCGGGCTGCAGAGGACTGGCTGCAGAGGACTGGCTGCAGAGGACTGGCTGCAGAGGAACGGGCTGCAGAGGACTGGCTGCAGAGGACTGGCTGCAGAGGACTGGCTGCAGAGGACCGGGCTGCAGAGGACCGGGCTGCAGAGGACCGGGCTGCAGCGGTCCGGGCTGCAGAGGACCGGGCTGCAGAGGATCGGGCTGCAGAGGACCGGGCAACAGAGATTTGGGCTGCAGAGGGGCAGGTGGCGGGCCGCACAGGCTGGAGGGCCAGCCGCCCAACAGGCCGAGGAGGAGGAGGTGCCAAGGCAGAGTCCCATGAGGCCTCGTGTGTACCGGCACCGCCTGTCATTCGAGGTCCTGCCGGATTGGGCATGCCGTCGGAGACTCCGGCTGAGCAGAGAGACAGTGCGGCACATCTGCCAGATTATGGCACACCCGCTCCCGGTGACACTCAAGGTGGCGGCTGCTCTGCACCTCTACGCCACGGGGTGCTTCCAGTTGCCGGGTGGGGGGGACCTGTCCGGGATCTCACAGGCCTTGACGCACAGGTGCATCCACGCCATCATGGATGCCCTATACCCCCAGGCGCCTCAATACATCCAGTTCCATGTGGACCGAGCCCACCAGGATGCCCGGGCAGCGGGGTTCGCTGCCATCCCCGGGATGCCCTGGGTCCAGGGGCGATAGACGAGATGCATGTCGCTCTATGGGCACCGGCGGATAACAGGTCACTCTACACTAACCGAAAGGGGTACCACTCGATGACCATTCAGCTGGTCTGTGATCGTCAGCTCTATATCGTGCACCTCTGCGCCCGATACCCGGGCAATGTGCATGACTCCTTAAACCTGGCACACTCGGTGATTCCTCACATGTTTGAG
The DNA here is from genome assembly GCF_047496885.1 of Scyliorhinus torazame. Taxonomy (NCBI): domain Eukaryota; kingdom Metazoa; phylum Chordata; class Chondrichthyes; order Carcharhiniformes; family Scyliorhinidae; genus Scyliorhinus; species Scyliorhinus torazame. The sequence goes on from NC_092721.1 coordinate 90,531,728, forward strand.
GGCAACCCCCCCGGCTGCGGGGTTGGCTCCTGGGCGACAATGCTGTGGTTATTTTATTCAATTAATTGTCCATCCTTATTTCCCAATAGAAAGGAATGATTCTAGCATAAATTGCATCTCTTAAGGTAATGGAACGTTTATTTCTTCGAACAGCTGGTTCTGAAACATAAGGGAGATAAGGAAGATGACGGATAGCAGATGCTAAGTATCCTAAATAGCAGGATCCTGACCAATATTTTAGGAGCCAGGGATATGCTCTATCATCACAAATAAAATAAGTTCCATTATAAGCAGTATATAAGTAAATATCTTCTAAGAACCACTGGTCTGAGAATGTTTTATTATTTTTGAGGTTAGGTATGCCTGTTATTCTTGAGGACTGTTTAACTTTTGTACATTTATAAGCTGTGTGAACATCTACATAATTAGTACACACGCTATTACCCATTTGAGTCCCTTTAGGGTTCTTACGATGAAGCAAATTGATCCTTTTTGTTTAAGATTGGGAGGTTAAGATGTTGAGGTTATTGGTGAGGGTTATATTTAAGTTGGTGCCATCCTGAAAAGGTGTTTAGTGGATAGCCTGCAGATTTCCATAAGTTAATAAATGTTTGTAAATAAATCTTGTACCTTCCTTTTTCACATGAATATGCTCCAGAACGGACCACTACAGAGCAAGGGACACTTTGATAGATGTACCATTCTGCTGTTTCTGAAGCATTAAAGGGAATAGTTAGAAAGGGAATACCCTCTCCTGAGTTAGTAGGGGTAGCAATGCATACCCAACAATTGGAAATATTGAAATTTTTAGCATATACTTTAGATGTGTAAAGGAATGTGTTCTTATTCAGTTCTGGTACAACATTTACAAGGCCAATCAAATAACTGAAAATTAAAATTGCGATAAACATTTTACAAATCTTAATATTTGTGTGCACGCTTCATGTGCGATGCGTGAATCCAACTTTTCTTTCCTTTTAACTTTACAGAGGATTAGGTGGTGAGAAGTGTCATGATATTCAGGTACACATCATAACACATACATACATACTGATGGACAGATCAACGGACCAATCAACACACACAACACGACAGCCAATCACAGGCAAGAGCAAACACAGTACAAAACAGGGAACACGACACTTACTGGGCACTCGAGCAGGAGACGGCTCAGGGCACAGAGCTCATTGCAGGCCACTCAGACATCCACCATGTGCTGAGTGCCACCACAAGATAGAATTAGGAATAGGTCCACAGAATCAAGGGTCATGATCGAACCTCAGTAAACAGTTTACCAATGTGAATAGATGTTTGAAATAAAACTGCGTTGTACCATCTTTCTGGAAGCCAACAAAAAGGAAAGCGCCTCGGACACCAGAAAGATCGCCATCCTCCTCACCACGGCAGGTCAACACGCCATCCATGCCTACAACTCCCTGGTGTTCGCGGAAGGTGAGGACAAGACCAAATACAAGACGGTCCTTCTCAAGCTCGACCAACACTTCAACGTCGAGGTCAACGAGAGCTTCGAGAGGTATCTCTTCCAGCAGCGCCTGCAAGGTAAGGATGAGCCCTTTCAGTCATTCCTTACGCATCTCCACATCCTCGCGCAGTCCTGCGGTTACGACACCACCTCCGATTCCATGATTCGGGACCAGGTCGTTTTTGGGGTCACCTCGGGCACCCTACGCCAGCAGCTCTTAAAAATAAAAGGCCTCACCTTAGCCTCCGCAATCGAAGCCTGTGTCCTGCACGAAAACGCGACTAGCCGCTACTCCCAATTTCAGGCGGCCGAATCGGCACGGCAGGGGTCCTGCGCGGCTGGATCAGCGAGGCAGGCACCCTACAAGGCCGAACGGGTCCAGGCGATCGAGTTCCTCCCGGCCCGCGGCCCGGACGAGGGCGGATATTTCGCGCGCTTTTCGAGGCCTCCCGTGCTTGTGCGCGCCAAAAACTACGGCAACACTGAGGGACTTGATGCGCAGGCGCGCTCGATGCAAGATCGAACCGCGCATGCGCAGTGACGCAATGAATGCCATGACGTCACGACGTGCGGCAACTGTGGAGCCGCACATTTAAAGCGGCAATGTCCTGCAAGAACCCGACAATGCCTCCGCTGTGGCAAGGTGGGCCACTACGCTGCTTGCTGTCGAGCAGCTCAACCTGTCAATGTTCCCCAACTCCGACAACCTCGCAGGGACGTGCGGACCATTCAGCCTCCTTACTACGAATCGTGCCCAGACGATGTCCAGACCAGTGACACAGACGACCGGGACGCCTTCCGTGTTGCGGTCATTGATGGGAACCGAATGTCTCCACCCAGGACCTACCAGCCAGTGCAAGTTAACACGATCAATCCGGGCGATGAATGGTGTGCCACCCTAACGGTCAACCGATCACCGATAACATTCCGTCTGGACACTGGTGCCTCCGCCAACCTCATAGCATGGTCAGCCTTCTACGCCATGAAGGTCAGACCACCAATTCGGCCGTCCCGTTGCAGGATGGTCGACTACAACGGGAACGTTATCCCGGCTATTGGATCCTGCCAGCTCCAGGTGACACACAACACACGCACGGCCACACTCTCCTTCGAGATAGTCGGCTCATCGAAGGACTCCCTGCTAGGCGCACAGGCATGCAAGGCTCTCCACCTCGTGCAACGAGTCCACTCTCTCTCGCCAGACGGCACATCTGACTTCCCGGATGCAGAGTTCTACGCACAGCTCGAATCGCTCCTCACCCACAACCAGGAGGCATTCGAGGGAATGGGAACACTGCCCTACACCTACAGAATTTGTCTCAAACCGGACGCCACCCCGGTAATTCACGCACCTCGCAGGGTCCCAGTGCCACTCAAAGACCGCCTCAAGCAGCAGCTGCAGGATCTCCAGGACCAAGCGGTGCTATCCTGGGTTACGGAGCCCATGTCATGGGTCAGCTCCATGGTGTGTGTTAAGAAGCCCTCCGACGAGCTCCGGATCTGCATTGATCCAAAAGACCTCAACAACAACATTATGAGGGAACACTACCCCATGCCCAAAAGGGAGGAGATCACAAGCGAAATGGCCCGGGCTAAAATCTTCACCAAACTGGATGCCTCGAAGGGTTCTTGGCAGATCCAACTGGATCCGTCCAGCCGAAAGCTGTGCACCTTCAACACCCCTTTCGGCAGGTTCTGCTACAACCGAATGCCATTTGGCATCATCTCGGCATCCGAGGTCTTTCATAGGATCATGGAGCAGATGATGGAAGGCATCGAAGGGGTGCGCGTCTATATGGAGGACGTCATCATCTGGTCCACCACACCACAGGAGCACATCTATCATCTCCAGCGCGTCTTTGCGCGCATATGTGAAAACGGCCTGCGCCTCAACCGAGCCAAGTGTTCTTTCGGCCAAACCGAGCTGATGTTCCTGGGGGACCACATTTCCCGGCCAAGGGTCCGTCCGGATGCAGACAAGGTGAGTGCCATTACAGCCATGCCGCAGCCGGCAGACAAGAAAGCAGTGCTACGCTTTCTAGGCATGGTCAACTTCCTGGGGAAGTTCATTCACAACCTTGCCTCCCACACGACGGCTCTGCGCCACCTCGTCAAGAAGTCCACTGAGTTCCAGTGGCTATACACACACCAGCAGGAATGGGAGGAGCTCAAACTTAAGCTCACCACAGCACCGGTGTTGGCGTTCTTGGACACATCTCGTGCCACTAAAATCTCGACTGATGCCAGCCAGTCCAGCATTGGGGCGGTGCTCCTACAGCAGGATGACACTGCGTCATGGGCCCCGGTCGCCTATGCCTCGCGGGCCATGACCCCCACAGAACAGCGCTACGCGCAGATCGAAAAGGGGTGCCTGGGCTTGCTAACCGGATTAGACAAGTTCCATGACTATGTGTATGGTCTCGCCCGGTTTACCGTTGAGACGGACCGCCGCCCCCTGGTCAGCATCATTAATAAGGATCTAAACGAGATGACTCCTCGCCTCCAGCGCATCCTACTTAAACTTAGGAGGTATGACTTCCAACTGGTCTACACCCCGGGTAAGGACCTTATCATTGCGGATGCCCTATCTAGAGCAGTGAGCACGCCGCCAGATTCGGAGGGGTTCCTTTGTCAGGTCGAGGCGCAGGTGGCTTTCACATCGGCAAATCTGCCAGCTGACGACTCCAGTCTGGCCCGTATTCGCCGAGAGACTGCGGCCGACCCCCTTCTACAACGTGTGATGCGCCACATGACGGGAGGGTGGCTCAAAGGGCAGTGCCCGCAGTTCTACAATGTCCGAGACGACTTGGCCGTCATTGATGGTGTCCTTCTAAAGCTGGACCGGATTGTGATTCTGCACAGCATGCACAAGCTGGTCCTCGATCAACTACACGAAGGCCATCTGGGGGTCGAGAAGTGCAGACGGAGGGCCCGAGAGGCGGTATACTGGCCGGGCATCAGTGATGACATTGCCAATATGGTGCTCAACTGCCCCACCTGCCAAAGGTTTCAACCGGCGCAACCTCCTGAAACGCTTCTGCCCTATGAGCTGGTGAAATCCCCCTGGGCGAAGGTCGGTGTTGACCTCTTTCACGCGCTCGGCAGGGACTATGCCATCATCGTTGACTGCTTCTCCAACTATCCAGAGGTCATACGCCTGCACGATTTGACATCGTCCACTGTCATAAGGGCCTGCAAAGACACCTTCGCTCGCCACGGCATTCCGATTACTGTCATGTCGGACAATGGGCCCTGTTTCGCCAGCCAGGAATGGTCATCTTTTGCTGCCTCGTATGGTTTCACACACGTGACGTCCAGCCCTCTGCATCCCCAGTCCAATGGAAAGGCGGAGAAGGGCGTTCACATCGTCAAGCGGCTCCTCTGCAAGGCTGCTGCTGCCGAATCGGATTTCTGCCTCGCTCTGCTGGCCTATCGCTCGGCCCCACTAGCCACTGGCCTCTCACCAGCCCAGCTGTTGATGGGTCGCACCCTCAGGACCACTGTGCCTTCCATTCTGGCACCCACAACCAACCATGCTCCGGTACTGCACAGAATGCAACTGCAGCGCGGTCGCCAGAAGAGGGCATATGACACACGGGCAACTGATCTTCCCGCCCTGGCCCCTGGAGATGAAGTCCGCATCCACCTACCAGAAGTTGGCTGGTCAGTACCTGCCGAAGTTCTCCGACGCGTAGCTCCCCGCTCGTTCATGGTTCGCATGCCTGATGGATCCATTCATCGGCGCAATCGCCGGGCTCTTCGCCTACTTCCACACTCGCTACGGGACCTTACACCAACACCGCGCTCTCCTGTTGTTCCTGACATCGACTTCGTGGAGCTGCCTGCCACCAAGCCCCTTCCCTCGTCGCCCGTGGCCAGGCCCATTCCTCAGCCGGTGGTTCCAGACCAACCCTTGAGGCGGTCAACCCGAATTCGTCGCCCACCTACTAGACTGGACTTATGAGACTGCTTGTAGATTGAACTCATACTGCCACTGTGTTAACATGTTTATGTTCTTATCGTTACAGGAATTTGTTTTATCGTTCAACCGTTCTTTGTTTATGGTACACCCTCGTTGTTATGTCACACCCGACATTGCCCCTTGTGTATAGTTTAGCCCCATGTACATGCTGTAAATATTGCACACACACACATTTAGCTGCACTCAGTACACATCTCTATTTATGACCACGTAGGCACATGTTCTTGTAAAAAAAGGGGGGATGTCATGATATTCAGGTACACATCATAACACATACATACATACTGATGGACAGATCAACGGACCAATCAACACACACAACACGACAGCCAATCACAGGCAAGAGCATACACAGTACAAAACAGGGAACACGACACTTCCTGGGCACTCGAGCAGGAGACGGCTCAGGGCACAGAGCTCATTGCAGGCCACTCAGATATCCACCATGTGCTGAGTGCCACCACAAGGTAGAATTAGGAATAGGTCCACAGAATCAAGGGTCATGATCGAACCTCAGTAAACAGTTTACCAATGTGAATAGATGTTTGAAATAAAACTGCATTGTACCATTCGCAACCGTGTTGGTTCATCTGCTTGGCAGAGCACCCAACACTTCAAGAAGGATTACAAAAGGACCTTCCCACTTTGATCCTAAGGGTTCCTTTTGCAGCCTTTTGATGTACACTTCCTCACCGGGCATCAGGTCGTGCCCACCTTCTGGAGGATCTCCCCATGCAGCTAACACCTGTTGAGAAGCAGAACTAACAGCATTTGTTAGATTTTGACAATAAGTCAGCAAAGTATTACTCATTAAATGACAGTCTGCTTTCCGCAAATCAATAGTTCCTGGCAGAGACATTGATCTGCCTGAACTCAGGCCTGTTGTCCTGTTTGGTGCAGCTCTAATACTGCATAATACTACTAGCAAAGCTTGGACCCAGTTCATGCCTTCTTGGTTGTATTTAGACAGTCTTTCTTTCAAAGTTCGATTCATACATTCCACTTGCCTGATGATTGAGGATGATAAGGACAGTGTAAATTCCAGTCAATGTTTAATAATCTACACACTTCCTTACAAACAGCACCTGTAAAGTGGGATCCATTGTCTGAGTCATTGCTAGCTCGTACTCCCCATCTGAGGATAAAGTCTTTGCACAGCACTTTGGCTGTATGGGCAGCTGTCGCTCTTCTAGCTGGAGCAGCTTCCACCCATCTAGAGATTTTATCCACTATTACAAGGACGTCATTGTATTGTTGACATTTAGGAAGGGTGATGTAGTCTACCTGTATATCCTGGAACGGTCCTGCAGGAGCAAGAGCTCTTAATTGAGGCATTGATGTTATAGGTCCCAAGTTATTCTTTTGACAGGTTACACAACGGTTTGCTACTAATTGTGTATGTTTCTTGAATACTTTACCACACCAACTTTTATGGAATCGATCCATCATTTTTTGAGGCGATATGTGTCCCCATGAATGAATTTGTTGAGCTAAGAAGGGCATTAGTGATTGTGGTGCGACTGGTTTATAAGTTTGAACTTCTCTCCAAATTTCATCACCATACGGTTGAATACCGGATTCTAACCATGTCCATTTTTCTTCCATTGTACAATCATTCTGCATTTCACGTAAATCATGTAACAAGGTGGATACTCCCAATTTGTAAATGTGACTTGATTCCTGATGCCATTGAGAGGCACAAAGGGAGGCAGCTTTCCTTGCTGCTTGGTCTGCAAGAGCATTTCCTCTTGCTTCCCATAGTATCCTCATGAGTATGGGCTTTACATTTTAGAACTGATACTTCTTTTGGTAAGGCCATAACTTCTAGAAGATCTCATACTTTCTTGCCATTTTGGATAGATGTACCTGCTGTTGTAAAAAAATCCTCTTTTTCTCCACAGATGGCCAAAATCATGTGCTACTCCAAAACCATATCTGGAGTCAGTATAGATGTTAGCAGTTTTACTCTTGCCACATGACATGCTTCTGTTAGTGCCTTTAATTCGGCCTGCTAAGCTGGTGTACCTGGGGGCAAACTTCCTTCAGCTAATACTTCATATGGGCTAGTGACTGCCCACCCAGCTTTTCTGATACCCTTGTCAATAAAAGGGGAACCATCAGTGAATATGATTAAATCTGGGTTCTGTAGTGGCTCTTCTTCTACTAAGCGTACTTCTTCCATTTCCTCTATTATTTTCACACAGTCATGCCGTTCTCCCTCCCCTCCCTTTTGTTCCTCAGGAAGCGGGAGCAAAGATGATGGGTTTACATATATTTTGTGAAAATATAGTTTGTGAGCTTCTAAAACTGCTGTCCATCTAGCTGATGTAACTAGTGACACTCTGTTCATGGATAGGAGAGAATGGACTGAGTGTGGACATTTAATGGTTAACTTTTGGCCTAGGACAAGCCCTGATGTTGCCATTACAGCTCGACATGTGACTTCCATGGCTCGCAAACAGCTGCCAAATGCTGGTGCCACATTGTCAAGTTTAAGGGAGTAGTATCCAACCGGTCTTAACAGATCACCATGTTCCTGAGCTAATACTGCAGTCATGTAACCATCTCTTTCATGAAAAAACTTGGTAAAAGGTGTTCCGTTGTTTGGAATACCTAAGGCTGGAGCTGAACACAGGACCTTTTTCCAATTTAGAAATGATTGCTTCTGTTCTAAATTGAGATTAACTGGATCCTTTGATTTTCTGTTTCCTTTTAAAAAATCATTCAATGGCTGGGATAACTGAGCATAAGAATCAATCCAATTTCTGTTAAAATTACAGAGTCCCAAAAAGGGTCTTACTTCCTGAACAGTTGAGGGTTCTTTAGCTGCTTTGATGGCAGCCGTTCTGTCCTGAGTAAGTTCCCTTTTTCCTTTGGATATTTTCTGACCTAAGTAGACAACTTCTTGGGAAATCTGGGCTTTGACAAAGCTAGCTTTGTGACCATTAGTACTGATGTGGTTCAGGACCACTCGTAGATTTTTCTCATGATCATCTTTATTGATGGAGGCTATCAGAACATCATCTACATACTGGATAATGGTGGAAGGCAGAACAGGCAGTTGCCTGAGATGATTCTGTAGAGCCATGTGGTAAACAGTTGGGCTATTGTGAAAACCTTGCGATAATCTAGTCCATGTGTACTGTTGTTGATTAACTGTAAAAGCAAACCATGGTTGTACTTGCTGAGCTAGTGGTACTGACCAGAAACCATTTGCCATATCAATGACTGAAAACCATTGAAGGTCAGGAGTTAAAGAGTTAAAGATTGTAGATGGATCTGCCACTAGAGGAGCTTTTCTGACAATGAATTGATTTGCTTTTCTGTAGTCAATAGTAAGGCGCCATGTGCCATTAGCCTTTTTTACAGGCTGTACAGGGCTGTTTGATGAACTGTGAATGCGCACTAAAATACCCCTTTCTTCAAGTTGTTCTATTATAGGTAGAATGCCTTGAATTGAAGTTTTATTAATAGGGTATTGTTTGGTACAAGGTGGAGCGGATCCCGTGAAAGTGACTGGTTCCATTTTCAAAAGGCCACAATCATTTTTGTCAATTGCCCAAATTGGATGATATTGTATTTCATCTTTTTTGATGTGCCTAATGGACCAGGTGATTTTTCCATTATTGAAACTCAGTGAAGAATTTAGTTGTATAAGATGTCCATACCTAGAAGTGCTTGTGTTAACGGACCTACCCATATTGATGCCATCAGTTGATATGGTCCAAATTCTAAAAGCAGTGGTTTAGTCTTCCGAAGAGTAATAGAATCTCCTCCTGCAGCAAACGCTTTAATTTTTCCTGCAGTTAGGGGAAAGAAAGCAGCATTCTGTTCAGGAACACAGGTAAGTTCAGCTCCAGTGTCAAATAAGAAATCGATAGGAATACCTCCTACTCTTAGTGAAATATATAGTCCATCATTTTCTTGTTCCACGAATGCATATAGAGAAAAATGGAGAGAATCATCAAGAGTGGGGTTCAGTAGTTTTTTGAATTATCATACAGAGAACGTCTTTGAGCTGGAGGACAGCTGTTTAACATTTCATTCATAGCATTGTCGTCATCGTATACATCCCGACGAGGGTACGGCTCGTCCCTACGTGGGTAAGGCTTCTCCCTATGTGGAAATGGCTGGGAGGGTCTAGAATCCCTGTACGAAAGTCTGGGTTGGAACATAACCCTAGGTGCGTCTTGTTTGTGCGTGTTACATGATTGACCACGAGGTGGAAACGTATTGTAGTGAACATTGTCTACTTCATTATCATCTCTCGAATCCATCCGTTGTTTATGATAGCATGTTGCCATCCAGTGTCCTACTCTACCGCAGAAAAGACATTGTGGTATTTTCTTACGTGATTTTAATGGAGCAAGGGTATATGTTTGCCCTGACGCTTGTGGTGAAATTGTAGTTACTGCTGATATTCCTGCAGGCGCTGCAACAGCCGCCACTGGAGCAGCGGGTAACATATGCTGAATTGGAGCAAAAGGTACCATGGGCTGGATTTGAGCAATAGGCTGCATTTGAGCAGGTACCACAGGCTGCATTTGAACAGGTACTATAGGCTGCATTTGAACAGGTACTATAGGCTGCATTTGAACAGGTACTATAGGCTGCATTTGAACAGGTACTATAGGCTGCATTTGAGCAACTGCAGTGTTAAAGATTGCCTGGTTGTGCAGACCACAATCTATCTGAATGTATCAGTCAACTATGTCACGATATGTACCAGCTGTGGCCCAAGCCGGCAAAGCCAAATTCAAGGCAGCAGAAACCTCAGGTTTAACACCGGCTATAAAAGCCGTTTTAATTGGACCTAAAGTGCTTGTGTCCCACGTGTCAGTTTCATGTTCGAGTGTCATCCCTGAGTATTCCATCCAAGTATGTAAAAATCTTTCCTCGAAATCCTGAATATCTTCAGTATATTTTTGAATGCCAAATGTGATCTTAGACTAGTCGGTTCTCGGGGGCGAAATTTTAATCGCCAATTCTTGACTGCTAGCCAACCAGCTTCTAAATTTTGCAAATCACTTCCAAGGGCAACTTCTACCTCTGTACTAAGAGTTGCACTGACACGAGTGCCTACCATAATAGTCAGAATTTGTACTCCATCAAATGGGTGGAGATGGTAAATGGATTGTAATCTGTGAAGTTCATCCCATGTGGCCATACCACCCTTTTTAGGGTGTGGAAGATCTCTGGACCAACTGTCAATTTTTTCAGGGTCTGCTGGTTCATGAATCCAATGGTGATCAAATATGTTTTTAGTGACAGTTTCACCTTCCCCTTCTACTTTCTTGCTTCCAACTCTAATCCGTTTGTGTTTTAAAGGGGCTAGTTGAATTAATTTAGTATTTTGCATTGTAGGAATACTTGTTGCACCACTATCTTCATCTGATTCAACTGGCAAATGAATTTTAGATTTTAATTTAGTCCTGACACTTGATCTTGGCTGTGTAATTGCTGATTGGGCCACTGGGGCTGCTTGCTGAATTTGAGCTGTTTGTTCAGCTGCTTGTTGAGTCTGAGCTGTGCTTTTGTTTAAATTATGAGCTGCAAGACTGTCTGTCAGGATCTTGCAGTGTCCTTTAGAATTGTTAATTTCTCTTTCTAAAACACATCTTTCTTCGATTAACTTGCAATTTTCAATTTCAGCTCGCTCAGTTTTTGTTTGCAATTGTTGGTATTTTGACTCCATTTCAAGAACTTTACGTTGCAATTCTCCAATTTGAAAAGTCTGTTGCTGGACTTTAAAGGATTTGTTTTCCAATCCTGTTCTAATTTCATCATAATGCTCAAGTTTGGATTTTGCATTGCGTAATTCCTCAACAACTGCAATTAGTTGATCTTTAGTGGACTTAAGCTCATGATCACTTTTATTTTTAATAGTTATTTCTTGCTGTCTGCGTAGCTGTCCCATAATTGCAAGGGACCATTTTGCACGTTCTTCACCGTGCAATCGTGTGTATTTTCCCCATGCCCTCTTGATATTATCGAGGGACCACTGTCCTCTGGGGATATCACATTTTGATTCAATTTTTCTTGAGATTTCACATCATCCAAATTATCTACGAATGAAAGATCCAAAATCTCCCAATATATCTTCAATAGCGACATCCGGTACAGCACTGCCTCCTTTGGACGTTGTGGAGAGTAGTTCTCTGCCGGTTAAAGGTTCTGAATCTATCTTAGGATTTGTTTCAGCCATAAATTCAACCTTTCACCTAATTTTTTTAGTCGGCGACTGTGTGTAATCTGTGTACACTACCATGACTATTCTTTCAGCCCCGTTTTATTTCATACCGGCATCTGATTGATTTAACACAGTCTATAAAAATGTCCTTTCCAGGGGTCGAAGCACTGATTGATGCGGCTTTAAGACTTTTAATGGGTGAATAAGATGTTTCTTACCCTAGTCTTACCTAGCTGTTTGTCCTTGGATCCTCTGTCCTCATGGGCCTCCTCCGATTCTTCCCGAAGGTTCCCGAACCTCTCCGATTTCGTCCAATCTCGCCGATTTCGTCTCAGATCTCCTCCCCTTTTCCGAACTACGCCAGTTATGAGATCTACCATGCGGATTTAGCAGCACTTTGCGATTACTAAAACTCAGTAGAAATTTGAGTTAAAACTTCTCAGGTGCAAATAAGAATCTGTTTTATTTGTCTCTATTGATTACAATTGAGAATCATTTAAATCTTATTCTGTAATAAGTCCAGCTAACAAAAGACTCAAGAGAAGCAATCTTGTAGACAATTTAATTTTCAAATAATACAGAAATGATTTTCTTGCTTACGGCAAACAGCTTGCAATAACTTCAAAAGTCAGAGTTGGAAAATGAAAGTATGAAAGATAGAGAGACAGCGAGTAAGCTAGATCAAAGTATAGATGATTCATGAAGTAAAAAATGGCCGTACGATCTACCACGGTTATACTAAATCACATCAGACTTTAGCCACCTAGCTATACCCCGATGTAATCCTAATTTGTTTGGGTTCGAATCAAATAAGTTTGATTTGACGTTCAGCCGCCTGTCATTAATAGGCAACATTAACTTAAAATGTATTCTTGTATGAGCTATGGAATGCGATTCGACTTCCTTATCGCATAAACTTGCTTGTTAGGGCAATGGTATCTATGCTGTTGCCATGGAGCTTGCCTTGTCCTTGGGTTACTTTATCTTTCAAATGTATTTGTTAGCTGCATAGGAATTCTGCTGTTCTGCATTCTGTTTGCAGCTATGTTCTGAAATGCTGAATGTGTGTTTTGAAATGACCTGAGGTTATGAGTGAGTTTTAAAATGGTATTTAATAGACTAGGGGCTTAATGCTAAATAACAATATTTTACCTATCACTTTTACCTATAGAAAATAGCTGGCTTCCACAGCGTCTCAGCTCAGAGCAGGCACCAGGATCCATAAACTGGCTGCTTCCCAGAGAAAGTCTACCCATCAACAGGTATGTCGTCGCTGTGCAAAAACAAGCCATTCAGAGGCTGGTTGCTGGACCAAGGATAGCCAATGCAAAAATTATAGCAGAATTGGCCACACAGCAAGTGCTTGCTGGAGTAAACCAGTTTGTCCAGAGAAGGACGTTCAAAGAAAAACAAAAAGGAAGAAACAAACCAAATTCAACCAAGAAAATTCACAATGTGTAAGAAAATAATAATAACAACAATGAAGACTCAGCACATCAATGATGAGGAATTGAAGTTAAATGTACTTTCAATTCAGGGTGAATCACATTGGTTCTGGGTAGTTCCAAACTATAAAAATGAAGGTTGACAAGGGTTGCCATCTCCTTAATTCCCGAGACCATCTATGAACAAAAATTGAATCACTTACCATTAAAGTCATCCTGAGGGCCTACACCAAGGAAATAGTGCCTGTAAGAGAATACATGATAGTCAAAGTAGAGTTAAGTGGGTAAACTGCAGAGCTGCCACTCCATGTGACCTGAGGACGTTTTCAAGCTTTCTTTGGCTGCACCAAAGATAAAGTTAAATTGGAGTGCTGTGAACAGCTTGGTTGATTCAAAGGCAGATTTACAGACCATCTTAGAAAAATACAGCCGTGCATACGAATACACACAAGGGTCCATGGAAGGAGTACAAGTGTTATTAAATATCAAGCAAAACAGCCAGCCTAAGACTCTCAAGGCTGGAGCAGTACACTACGTCAGTAGTTCCCAGCCTTTTCAGTAACACAGCACACTTCAATAAAGCAAACAATTCCATGGCACACCCACCTTTTTTCAGTTGAATCGATTGCTCATAAACGTCACATTTACTTACATTTACTATGGTTATGGTCTCGGCGGAGAGGTTTTCAGCATACAATTGAAATTCAATGGATCAGAGAATAAGCAAAGTGGAGTAAAAAGCAACTTCCTGGGTTAGTGGGAAACCTGGGGCTGCTGGTGTGGACAGAGCTTTTTGATCCGGGGATGAATTGTTGAGAGGGTCACCCACAAATCTAGGGGATGGGTGGGAGAGGGGAGTGTCTCGGACATCTACAAAGAACTCATGGGGGTGGAGGAGACGCAGACCGAGGAGTTGAAGTGTAAGTGGGAGGAGAAGCTTGGTGGTGAGATGGAAGATGGCTTATGGGCGGACGCGTTGAGCAGAGTCAACGCGACTGCAACATGCGCCAGGCTCAGCTTGATCCAATTCAAGGTGGTCCACCGGGCCCACATGACAGTGGCCCGGATGAGTAGATTCTTTGGGGTAGAGGACAGGTGTGTAAAATGTGCGGGAGGACCAGCGAACCATGTTCACGTGTTCTGGGCGTATCCAAAACTTCGGGGATATTGGCAGGGGTTTGCAGACGTCATGTCCGGAGTTTTGAAAACTAGGGTGGCAATGAGTCCAGAGATGGCGATTTTTGGGGTGTCGGAAGACCCGGGAATCCAGGAGGAGAAAGAGGCAGATGTTCTGGCCTTTGCTTCCCTGGTAGCCCGGAGACGGATACTGCTAGCTTGGAGGGACTCAAAGCCCCCGAAGTCGGAGACCTGGCTGACTGACATGGCAAGCTTTCTCGGACTAGAGAAGATTAAGTTCGCCTTGAGAGGGTCACTGTTAGGGTTCGCCCGGACTTCTTCGCGGAGAATTAATCGTCAGCAGGGGGTGGGGGAGGGTGGTTAGGGTAGGGTAGAATAGGGGGTCAATTAGGCGGGTCTTGGCGGGATGGGAGTCTGTGATTGCACTATGTTCCTTGTTCTTCGTACATTGTTTTTATACTGTTGTTGTTTGTAATGCCCAAAATACCTCATTAAAATTGTTTATTAAAAAAAATATTTATGAGTCCAATCGACTGCGCATGCGCAGTTGAAAAAAGTCATTTTGGATTCAGATCGCTCTGCGCATGCGTTGTTTCACTCTCACCTGCAGGCCTGCACATTTTCCACGCTTCCTGGAGTGACGGCTTCTTTTTGAGCCAAGGAGACGGTGAGAGTATGTGGTTTTAAGGGTATAGTTGTGTCCAATGAGGTTCTTCACTCTGGTCGGTGTGTGGATGAAGGATTTATTCTCTTGCTTGTGGTTCCTGCCTCGGAAAATGGGTCTGCACAGTCGAGTGTTCCGGGTCGCTGTCGTGCTGCGGTTTGTCTTCACAGGTCGGTGGAATTGCTCTGCGCGTTCCTCTTTGTCTCTTGATGTCAGCTTCTGTGATGAATCAGATGTATCCAGTCATAGTTTTCCACATCTATCGAGGGGAAGTAGACCTCAAACTTCTCTTGCAATGTTTTGAGGTATTGGAATGTGAGACAGTGCACCTTGAAAGCTGACAATGTTAGTGGAAACATCTCAAGTAAACCCCCTGTCACTGTCTCTTGCCAAAGGCCCAGTTTTGACATGAAACCTTGAGGTTTAACAGTGATGGTTAGGATCATCTTGCTCTTCCCCTGCATTTTAGCTCATTCAGATGGCTAAAGATGTCTGTGAGATAGGCAAGCTTAGCCCATCAGTAATTATCAGATAGTAACACTTTATCGGGCAGTTCATACATTGCTGAAAATTCTGTTGGTTCTCTCCGGAGCTCATGAACACAGGAGAGAACATTCCTTCCGCGATACCCATCGCACCTCCATGTGTAGCAGTAAACTCTGATGCTCGGCCCCCATCTCTGTACACAAGATAGTGAACAAATGTAATTTTAATGGCCTTGATTTTAAGTGATTCACAGTTTTCATGGTGTAGCGCACAATGACTTACGAGAGAGACGAGAAGTGATGAAGTTGATTCAGGCTTTATTAGGCGAGACTTGTCCCCAGCAGTTCAGCAACAGAATGAAGCGGCGGGGAGAAGCTCGGGTTCTTACACTCCGCCTTCAGGGCGGAGCCAGGAGTCAGCAGCCAACCAGGACCCAGGATCTGTCAACTAATAGCATCACGGCTTCACAGTCCCACATGACCCCTAATACATACCACCACATTCACCCCTTGTTAAAAAGGAACCCGGCGGGGGGGTGGTTCGCATGGTGGTAGGGGTTTACAAGGCTGGTCCTGGGAGGAAAATTTTGGACATGTTACTACAGTTTTAGCCCTACACTGGGCTATGTACAAAGTTTGTGAAACTATTTACAATATTAGTAAGAGAAAAAACATTTTTTTTGTTACAATACAACAACA
Source organism: Scyliorhinus torazame (assembly GCF_047496885.1). Classification (NCBI taxonomy): domain Eukaryota; kingdom Metazoa; phylum Chordata; class Chondrichthyes; order Carcharhiniformes; family Scyliorhinidae; genus Scyliorhinus; species Scyliorhinus torazame. The sequence continues at coordinate 90,547,813 of NC_092721.1, forward strand.
TTCTTGGTGTCACGCGGATGCCACAAGTCGAGCGGGCGGTCTGGTCTTCCTCGTCGATCGCCTCAGCCCCGGTGGTGGTGCAGGTGCTTGTTCAGGCGTTGTCGTCTCCGGGAGCATTTCGGTGTTCGTTCCTGTTTCACTCATGGGCGGGCACGGGAGGAGGACCGATCCTCCCGGGAAGGGGGCGGTCGCGGGGTGCGCCGGTGGTAGGGAGGGGATGATCGGTGTCGGGGGTGTGTGTGTGTTGCCGGCGGGCGCCAGGTCCCGCAGGGAGACCGTGTCCTGTCGGCCGTTGGGGTATGCCACGTAGGCATACTGCGGGTTCGCGTGGAGAAGGTGAACCCTCTCGACCAACGGGTCCGATTTGTGCGCCCGCACATGTTTCCGGAGCAAGATGGGTCCTGGGGCCGCCAGCCAGGTCGGCAGTGACGTTCCGGAGGAGGACTTCCTGGGGAAGACAAGGAGGCGCTCATGAGGCGTTTGGTTAGTGGTGGTACACAGCAGCGACCGGATGGAGTGGAGAGCATCCGGGAGTACCTCCTGCCACCGGGAAACTGGGAGATCCCTGGACCATAGGGCCAGCAGGACGGTCTTCCAGACCGTGCCGTTCTCCCTCTCTACTTGCCCGTTCCCCCGGGGGTTGTAGCTGGTCGTCCTGCTCGAGGCTATGCCCTTGCTGAGCAGGAACTGGCGCAGCCTGTCACTCATGAAGGAGGACCCCCTGTCACAATGGATACATGCGGGGCAACCGAACAGTGCGAATATGGTGCCAAGGGCTTTAATGCCTGTGGCCGCTGTCATGTCGGGGCAGGGGATGGCGAAGGGGAAACGAGAGTACTCGTCCACCACGTTCAGGAAGTATGCGTTGCGGTCGGTGGAGGGGAGGGGCCCTTTGAAATCCAGACTGAGGCGTTCAAAGGGGCGGGAAGCCTTGATCAGGTGCGCTCTATCCGGCCTGAAAAAGTGCGGTTTGCACTCTGCGCAGATGTGGCAGTTCCTGGTGACTGTACGGACCTCCTCCACAGAGTAGGGGAGGTTGCGGGACTTTATGAAATGGTAGAACCGAGTGACCCCCGGGTGGCAGAGGTCCTCGTGGAGGGCTTGGAGACGGTCTATTTGTGCGTTGGCACATGTGCCGTGGGATAGGGCATCGGACGGCTCGTTCAGCTTTCCGGGACGGTACAAGATCTCGTAGTTGAAGGTGGAGAGCTCGATCCTCCACCTTAAGATCTTGTCATTTTTAATTTTGCCCCGCTGTGCATTATCGAACATGAAGGCTACCGACCGTTGGTCGGTGAGGAGAGTGAATCTCCTGCCGGCCAGGTAATGCCTCCAATGTCGCACAGCTTCCACTATGGCTTGGGCTTCCTTTTCCACTGAGGAGTGGCGGATTTCTGAGGCGTGGAGGGTTCGGGAGAAAAAGGCCAGGGGTCTGCCCGCTTGGTTAAGGGTGGCTGCCAGAGCTACGTCGGATGCGTCGCTCTCGACCTGGAAGGGGAGGGACTCATCGATGGCGCGCATCGTGGCCTTTGCGATATCCGCTTTGATGCGGCTGAAGGCCTGGCGAGGCTCTGTCGACAGGGGGAAGGTAGTGGTCTGTATTAGCGGGAGGGCCTTGTCTGCATACTGGGGGACCCACTGGGCGTAATATGAAAAGAACCCCAGGCAACGTTTCAGGGCTTTGGAGCAGTGGGGGAGGGGAAATTCAATAAGGGGGCGCATGCATTCGGGGTCGGGGTCTATTATCCCATTGCGCACTACGTAGCCCAGGATGGCCAACCGGTTTGTGCTAAAAACGCACTTTTCCTCGTTGTATGTGAGGTTCAGGGCGTTAGCGGTCTGGAGGAATTTCTGGAGGTTGGCGTTGTGGTCCTGCTGATCGTGGCCGCAGATGGTTACGTTGTCGAGATACGGGAACGTGGCCTGCAACCCGTGCTGGTCAACCATTCGGTCCATCTCCCGTTGGAAGACCGAGACCTCGTTCGTGACACCAAATGGGACCCTTAGGAAGTGGTATAGACGCCCGTCTGCCTCGAAGGCTGTGTACTTGCGGTCACCTGGGCGGATGAGGAGCTGGTGGTAGGCGGACTTGAGGTCCACGGTGGAGAAAACCTTATACTGGGCAATCCGATTTACCATGTCGGATATGCGGGGGAGAGGGTACGCATCTAGCTGTGTGTACCTGTTGATGGTCTGGCTATAGTCTATGACCATCCTTTGCTTCTCCCCGGTCTTTACTACTACCACCTGGGCTCTCCAGGGACTATTGCTGGCCTGGATTATGCCTTCCTTCAGCAACCGCTAGACTTCAGACCGAATAAATACCCGGTCCTGGGCGCTGTACCGTCTGCTCCTAGTGGCGACGGGTTTGCAATCCGGGGTGGGGTTTGCAAACAAGGACGGCGTTCAACCTTGAGAGTTGCGAGGCCGCAGATAGTGAGTGGGGGTATTGGGCCGCCGAATTGAAATGTTAGGCTCTGCAGGTTACACTGGAAATCTAATCCCAGTAATGTGGGTGCGCAGAGTTGGGGAAGGACGTAGAGCCTGTAGTTCTTAAACTCCCTCCCTTGCACCATTAGGTTCGCGATGCAGAACCCTTTGATCTCTACGGAGTGGGATCCTGCAGCTAGGGAAATCTTTTGCGTACTTGGATGGATGGTCAGAAAACAGCGTCTTACCGTGTCTGGGTGAATGAAACTTTCGGTGCTCCCGGAGTCAATCAAGCGTGATGTCTCGTGTCCGTTAATCAGCACCGTTGTTGTCGTCGTCTGGAGCGTCCGGGGCCGTGATTGATCCAGAATCACCGAAGCCAGTCGTGGTAGTAGTGTCGCGGCGTCTTCTTCGGACCCCGTGGAGCCGTCGATGCTGGGGTCCTTTGTTGTCATCCAAGATGATGGCGTCCATGAATCGCACGCGGCCGGGGGTGGACAAAATGGCCGCACCCATGGATCGCACGTGGTCGGGGGTGGACAAAATGGCCGCCTCCATGAATCGCACGTGGCTGGGGGGGGTCACAAGATGGCGGCACCCATCCTCCCCTCGTGGTGCCCGGGACCCAAAATGGCGGCACCCGCGGGTCGCACATGGGGCGCTGGGGGGGTTGGGGAGCGTTCGGGTTATGCTGGGCTCGTTCTTCTCCGGGGATTGCGGCGACCCCCCGGGACCGGCACACAGCCGCGTAATGGCCCTTCTTGCTGCAGCTTTTACAAATAGCTGCGCGGGCCGGGCAGCGCTGCCGGGGTTGTTTCGCTTGCCCGCAGAAATAGCAGCGGGCCCCCCCGGGATGGTCTGGCACTTTAACCGCGCAAGCCTGTGAGGGGGGGGTTTGTCGCGACGGGGTCCACGGACCCACGGCTGCCGCGCGGTCGGGGCCGTAGGCGCGGGCGTTTTGCGAGGCCACATCTAGGGAAGCTGAAAGGGCCCGTGCCTCTGAGAGTCCTGACGACTCTCTTTCTAAAAGTCTTTGGCGGATTTGGGGAGAGTTCATACCTGCCACAAAAGCATCGCGAATTAGCATGTCCGTGTGTTCGATCGCGTTCACCGGCGGGCAGCTGCAGCCCCGTCCCAAAATTAGCAGCGCGGCGTAGAATTCTTCTAGCAATTCTCCGGGACTTTGCCGTCTCGTTGCGAATTGGTAGCGTGCGTAGACCTGGTTCACGGGGCGAACGTAGATGCTCTTCAGTAATGCGAGCGCCGTCGGGAAATCCTCTGCGTCTTCTATGAGAGGGTAAATTTCCGGGCTTACCCTCGAATGCAGGACCTGCATTTTCTGGTCTTCTGTGATCCGGCCGGGGGGCCGTTCGGAGGTAGCCTTCAAAACATGCTTGCCAGTGTTTAAATACTGCTGCCGAGTTCGCTGCGTGGGGGCTGATCCGCAGGCATTCCAGGGCGATCCGGAGCTCCATAGTCTTTTAAGCTCGCTTAATAAATTGTAGCGCACAATGACTTACGAGAGAGACGAGAAGTGATGAAGTCGATTCAGGCTTTATTAAGCGAGACTTGTCCCCAGCAGTTCAGCAACAGAATGAAGCGGCGGGGAGAAGCTCGGGTTCTTATACTCCGCCTTCAGGGCGGAGCCAGGAGTCAGCAGCCAACCAGGACCCGGGATCTGTCAGCCAATAGCATCACGGCTTCACAGTCCCACATGACCCCTAATACATACCACCACACATGGCTTGCTCTAAATACTGCAGCTAACGGTGCAGTGTTTTGACTACAAGAGCTTCACGGTGGAGGATTAATGTCAGAATGTTGCTGTTTCACCTTACTGACAAACCCTTTGACTTTCCCCATCATGGAGACTACTCCATCAGTGTGTGCCACAGCATATGGCCCACGTAAGTTTGTTTTCTTTTAAGCAAGTATCTGTTACCCAAAATATTTCCTCACCAGTCGCATGACTAGATAGCTCCTTACAAAGTAAAAAATCCTCCTGAATGGAGTCCCATCAACATACTGAACATTGGCCTGCAGCAGGCAGTGTCCGCTTATACTCATGGACTTGTCAATCTGCAAAGCAAACTTCCCACTCACTGCGGCTAACTCCTCTTGCACCACCTCCTCGAAATCAGCTGACATGTCATCAGTTCGCCATTTAACTGTAATACCAGAGAGTAACATTTTGTCGATCTCTTTTGCAGCATCAGCTCCTGAGATCACACCTACCATTTCTTTACATGCTGGCATAATTAAGGTTTTGGCAATGGTATGGGGCTTCTTTAGTTTTGTGACAAGCTCTGCCACCAGGTAGCTAGTTTGAGCTTATTCTGATACCTGCACACACGCCATCAGACGTTAGGTCTGTTTCATGTTTTGTTCTTTAAAATGTCTTTGTACATAAGAGCTGGATGTTTAGCCTGCAAACAACATTTTAACTTGCTTGGTACCATTGCAGCATTTGCCAACTTCTCTCTGCAGATGAGACATTCAGGCAAGATGCAAGTAGCACCCCTGTCCATGTAAACCCAAAGGCCAGATAGCTCTTGTTATATTGGGCTGGATTCTCTGCTGACGGGATTCTCCGTAGCGTCGGCAGCGCATCCACGCCCGGGGATTTCCCTGCGTCGTGGGGCTGTGCACAATGGGAAATCCCATTGGCCGGCCGGCTGGCGGGACGGAGAATCCCAGTTCCGGCGAGAGCACACCGCACCAGAAAACTGATTGAATGTGCAGAGAAATTGTCTCTTTTAACAACAAATGTATCCATTTCTTCTTAAATCAGGGGATACAAAATAGATCAGGCAAGGAAATGTGGATATGGTCAATTCAGCTGCGTCTGTTTGTTTTGTCTGGTTTTACTCAGTAAAAAAGCAGGTTCATTCAAGGCATTCAAAAGGGTGTTTGATGATTATTTGAACAGAAAGAATATGCAGACGTACAAAGAAAAGGCAGGGGAATGGCACTTGGAGTGAGCTGCAATGCTCATTTAGAGAGCTGTTGCTGAGATGATGGGCCAAATGGCCTCCTTCTGTGCAGGAGCAGGTCTGTAATTGTGTGATTGTGAACCTACTCTGCAGCTTCGGCCTGACCTCTGATTGTTTTCAGTATAGATATCAATGACAATTTCCACAGACTTCTCTCCCAACTAGGACAGTCATTTTCAAACTCAGGGCTGCGACCCGCAGATGATTCACCGGCGGATGTCGGGGCCGTCGGTTGCGGCATCCCCGATCGCAGGAAGAAGTGTCCAATGGCTGCAACCGGCTTTCAGAATGATGGCTGTCTCGCATTTGTGTGTCCCCTCCGCAGTGCACAAACCTGGAGCCCAGCAAGACAGACCGCCTCTTTCTAACGCCAGTGCGCTGACCGAAGAGAAGATTCTTTTTAAAAATCGATGGAGTCTTCTCTCCAGAAGCGGTAGCAGGGAGCAGGTCATGCGACTCATACACTGATGATGTCATGTGCTCTGGACTCGAGAGTTTCCGCCATTTTGTAATTGCCAGCGGTGCTGGTGTGAGCTCCGGAACCTCTGGTGAACAACCCATGAAAAAGGAGCTGAAATCAGGAACAAAGCACCATAATGATGATTTTTTTCGAGGTATGGGTTTATTAATTAGGCCACTGCAAATCAGGAATCAAAGCTCATGTGTGTTATATTCAGGGAAGTACTGGCAAATTAAAAATTAAAACCCTCAAAACTTCAAAGGCATTTCAAGACTAAGCATGGCGAGTTTGAGGATAAACCTCTTGAGTCTTTTCAAAGGGTGCGGTGAGATGTGATCTGAAATCTTCAGCTGACGTCCTTAGCAGAAATGTGACATTGAATGACAAAGCAAGTGAGATCGTGAGGACCAAGCAGGCTCACCTGTCATATTAAAGGTCAATGAAATTGGTGGGTCTCAAAGTTCGGGCAGCAGAGGTCTTGAAGGTCAACCAGCGTGGGTCGCAAAGGTCAGCAGACATGGGTCGCGAAGGCCAGCCGGCTTGGGACACGAAGGATGGCTGGTTGGTAAAAATGGGTCGCAAGCAAAGAGGTTTGAGAAACACTACTCAACAGACTCATGGGCAGAATTTTACACACCCTCGAGAGTAGAATGTTCTGCTTTTCCCTACAATGAGTTGTCTTTTTTTGCCTTGTTCACATTCTAACACTTCCCAGTTATGATGAAAGGCCACAACCTGAAATGTTAACTCTGTTTCTCTCGATCCAACCATTCTGTCAGACCTGTTGTGCATTTTCCAGCAATTCCCATTTTTATTTCAGATTCGCAGCATCTGCAGTGTTTTGCTCTTGGACTTCCTCGTGGTTGATGGGCAAGAAAACAAAGGACACAGGAACTCAAAGAAAGTTCAGATCACTTCTGCTCTGAATCTGAGGCACAACAGTGCTGGCATTGGGGATTATCTGGCAGATTCTGCAATGTGCACATACTGGCAATGGTGGGGCAGGGGGGGGGGGGGGAGGTCACTTTCTAAGTGCATCATCATGGAAATGGCCCTCAGTTACGTGCCGAGAGTAGTGTTGTTCCTAAATTATCCAGATTCTTGCATGTCTTTTGTCAAGCGTTTTTGAGTAGTTGCAAAGGCTGCACTCTTTCCATGACAAATTCACATTATCATTGCCTCTTTAATGTATTTTGATGCAACCCAACCACCCCCTCACCAACTCTAACAATCACCACTGAAAGCCTATTCATAATACTCTATTATAGTGTTTACCAGTGTGCAGGTGGAATGGGTCGGAATTTTCTCAGTTGTCATCAACCATTAAGTAGAAATGGGGTCTGGAATTATGATGCAAAATAGACAGTTCTCCAATTTCTTTAAAATGAAAATGTATGGCCCATGATTTTTCCACCAGGCTAGTTATCGGATAAAGTAAAATTAGATGAACTGAGGCTACAAGACTGCTGATTGCACATTAAAGGGAGCACAGGAGGAGGAAAGCTGCCAGTGCTAACTACTTTCAGAGCTCTCCAATTTCTAGCTTTGTATGTTGAAGTGCTTTTGCCCAGTTCACTGACAAGCCTCAATTAGGCCCCAGAAAATAATGAACTATAAATAAATCAACAACATTTATAGTGTTTGAGCTGGGATTGCTCTTTGTTTATCATTGTGAAAATCCATATGTAGATGGAGGACCCCACAAGGATATTTCAGATAGTTGACTATCTAAAAGTGCTTTTCAAATGCAGTATTCTCACTGGAACACTAATTTTTGGAAACAGCATCACTTTATGTTTTAATTCTCACCTAAAGCTGACTTTGCTTTTGATGCAGCTTAATTTAATGATACAGATGATGTAAGGACTGGATCTAATCCTCCCGGAGCAGCACCAAGCGGTAGGCATCGGGGATCTGAGTCCATGGTGGGTAGCTGGACCGGATTATGTGGCGGCAAGCTGATAAATATGGGTGACGCAAGCTTACCGTTGGATCGCGTGGTTCGGGGCGGGGCATGCAACGGTTCTGATGTCAGGAAGCCCACATCATCTGATAGGGGTACAGCAGCTGGCACAATATTCAAAGGTTAGTCAGCTCGGTGTTAGAGCTGCAAATTATCTTGCAGGCTTTTTAAAGCTCTGCAGTTTATATCTCCAGATTTTGAATTTCTGTGGCTCCAGCACAAAGGACATTCCAAAGTCCAGGGAGATGATTCCTCCCTGCAAGATCATTCAGTGACATCAATAGGTTTAACTGAGGTCTGAGATGTCACAGTCCAGCCAGTGTGTCCCCTCCAGTGCTTGAGGATAGCATAGGGTGGCTGATCCCCGTGCTTCCACTACATCTCCTTTTCCTTGCACGCAGCCTCGTAAGTGTCCTCCACTTAGAGAGTCAGACCTGCGATACCACTTTAAGGGATGGCCCTCTGCAGCTCAGATGTGTGCTTTCCCTTTAAATTTTGGACCCAGTACTTCTGGGCTTTGAATTTCCTGCCTGAGGAGCCACCCCTCAGAATATCAGCTCAGCAAGTTTCTACACAGAGAAAATATCTCCAAGAAGATTAATCAGGTATCCTGTGACTCAGTCTCCTGGAAAGGACTCTCACAGTAAGTCATGGAAGCCACAAAGAAGTTGCCAACTTCCATTGGGTGCTTCAGTGATGACACAAGAAACACATGGGAGTTTCAGTAAATCTGGGAGGCAGGATTAAATTCCATCAAATCACATTGAAATTACATGCAAGTGGGCAATTAAGCATATCAATAAGCTTACTGCCACTAATGGGTGAGTTTCCCATTTTGGTACCTTCCCGCCATTTTCCCACTGCTAGGAATCTGGTGCGCTGACTCTTGTGAAATGCCCCATGCCCATCCACCATTTTGCCTGCTCCAGCGGACTCCACATAATCCAGCTCATGCTAAGGCAACAATCAGGCCCTAGACCATTCTGCAACCCTGGGTTCAAATAGTCCATTGTAAAGGGTATTTGGACTTCCGGGTGCGGCGATGACCAGCTAAGTCGCACATTTCGGAAGCTCCCGGTGGAACGGACTTTTGGGCTCTTAATAGGAGCCCCAACGGCAATTTTAACGGCTAAAAACACTGTGCGGTAAACCAGAAGGGAATCCCCCCTGGATACGGATGGAAAAAGGAGGGGAAAGTGGCCGGATTGCGGTGGATCCCTTTGAGCAGCGGCAAGGAAGGCAAGCAAAAACCAAGATGGCGTGGGAAGGTGGTAGTTTAACATGGGGCCTGAACAACAAGAGTTCTTGAAATGCTGTGTGGAAGAACTCAAAAAGGAAATGAAGAAGGAGCTGTTGGCCCCGATATTACAGGCGATCGAAGGGCTAAAGGATGAGCAAAAGACCCAGGAGCGGGAGCTTCGGGTCGTGAAGGCAAAGGCTGCCGAGAATGAGGACGACATACAGGGCCTGGTGGTGAAGACGGAGATGCACGAGGCACACCATAAACGATGTGTGGAAAGACTGGAGGTGCTGGAGAACAACGCGAGGAGGAATAACTTAAGGATTCTTGGTCTTCCTGAAGGTGCGGAGGGAGCGGACGTCGGGGCATATGTGAGCACGATGCTGCACTCGTTAATGGGAGCGGAGGCCCCGGCGGGCCCGCTGGAGGTGGAGGGAGCATACCGAGTGATGGCGCGAGGACCGAGAGCAGGAGAAATTCCTAGAGCCATAGTGGTGAGATTCCTCCGTTTTAAGGATAGAGAGATGGTCCTTAGATGGGCAAAGAAAACTCGGAGCAGTAAGTGGGAGAACGCGGTGATCCGCGTATACCAAGACTGGAGTGCGGAGGTGGCGAGAAGGAGGGCGAGCTTTAATCGGGCCAAGGCGGTGCTTCACAAAATCGGAATGCTGCAACCGGCAAGACTGTGGGTCACATACCAAGGGGGGCACCACTACTTTGAGACGGCGGATGAGGCGTGGACTTTTATCGTGGAAGAAAAATTGGAATGAGCGGGTTATTAAAAAAGAACGTTTGAAACAAAGTGGTGGGGCGAGTATGGGGGGCGAAGAGGGGGGGAAAAAAAGGGGGGAAAGAGGAGTTTTATGTTATTAATCCTGCGATGTGGTAACTTTTCTCTCTTCCACAGGTGGTGGTGGGGGGAGGAAAGGAGGTGGAGGAGATGGGGCGTTGGCCATTGGGGGCGGGGCCAAGGGGGAAGCGCGGGCTTGGTTCCCGCGCTATGATAATCACGGCGGGAATAGGGAAGCAGGAAGGAGGGGGCGTCGCACGGTGCGAGCCGAGGTCACGGGGGAAGCCGAGGTCGGCCAGAGTTTGCTGACTTCTGGGAGCAACATGGGGGGTGTAACTACGCTAGTGGGGGATCTAGCGGGGGGGGGTGGGAGGGGGGAATTATTGGGTTGCTGCTGCTGGGGAGAGGGGGGAGCTGGTAGGGGGTGGGGTGGGCGGGGGGGCACCGCCTGGGGGGGGACACAGCTGCGTGGGAACCGGGTGAGGAGCTGGAAAAAGGGGATAGCTAATCGACAAGGGGGGGGGGTAAAAAGCCCCCCAACCCGGCTGATCACGTGGAATGTGAGAGGGCTGAACGGGCCGATAAAGAGGGCACGGGTACTCGCACACCTTAAGAAACTTAAGGCAGACGTGGTTATGTTACAGGAGACGCACTTGAAACTGATAGACCAGGTTAGACTACGCAAAGGATGGGTGGGGCAGGCGTTTCATTCGGGGCTAGATGCGAAAAACAGGGGGGTGGCTATATTAGTGGGGAAGCGGGTAATGTTTGAGGCGAAGACTATAGTGGCGGATAGCGGGGGCAGATACGTGATGGTGAGTGGCAAATTACAGGGGGAGACGGTGGTTTTGGTAAACATATATGCCCCGAACTGAGATGATGCCAATTTTATGAGGCGTATGCTAGGACGCATCCCGGACCTAGAGGTGGGAAAGTTGGTAATGGGGGGAGATTTCAATATGGTGTTGGAACCAGGGCTGGACAGGTCGAGGTCCAGGACTGGAAGGAGGCCGGCAGCAGCCAAGGTGCTTAAAGATTTTATGGAGCAGCTGGGAGGAGTAGACCCGTGGAGATTTAGCAGACCTAGGAGTGAGGAGTTTTCGTTTTTCTCCTATGTCCACAAAGTCTATTCGCGAATAGACTTTTTCGTTTTGGGAAGGGCGTTGATCCCGAAGGTGAGGGGAACGGAGTATACGGCTATAGCCATTTCGGATCTCGCGCCACATTGGGTGGACTTGGAGATAGGGGAGGAAACAGAAGGGCGCCCACCCTGGAGAATGGACATGGGACTAATGGCAGATGAGGGGGTGTGTCTAAGGGTGAGGGGGTGCATTGAAAAGTACTTGGAACTCAATGATAATGGGGAGGTCCAGGTGGGAGTTGTCTGGGAGGTGCTGAAGGCAGTGGTTAGAGGGGAGCTGATATCAATAAGGGCACATAAAGGAAAGCAGGAGAGTAGGGAACGGGAGCGGTTGCTGCAAGAACTTCTGAGGGTGGACAGGCAATATGCGGAGGCACCGGAGGAGGGACTGTACAGGGATAGGCAAAGGTTACTCGTAGAATTTGACTTGCTGACAACGGGTACTGCAGAGGCACAGTGGAGGAAGGCACAGGGTGTACAGTACGAATATGGGGAGAAGGCGAGCAGGTTGCTGGCCCACCAATTGAGGAAAAGGGGAGCAGCGAGGGAAATAGGGGGAGTGAGGGATGAGAAAGGAGAGATGGAGCGGGGAGCGGAGAGAGTGAATGGAGTGTTCAAGGCATTTTATAAAAGATTATACGAAGCTCAACCCCCGGATGGGAGGGAGAGAATGATGGGCTTTCTGGACCGGCTGGAATTTCCTAAGGTGGAGGAGCAGGAGAGGGTGGGACTGGGAGCACAGATCGAAATAGAGGAAGTAGCGAAAGGAATTAGGAGCATGCAGGCGGGGAAGGCTCCGGGACCGGATGGATTTCCAGTTGAATTTTATAGGAAGTATGTGGACTTGCTCGCCCCGCTACTGATGAGGACCTTTAATGAGGCAAAGGAAAGGGGACAGCTGCCCCCGACTATGTCTGAGGCAACGATATCGCTTCTCCTAAAGAAGGAAAAGGACCCACTGCAATGCGGGTCCTATAGACCTATTTCCCTCCTAAATGTAGACGCTAAGATTCTGGACAAGGTAATGGCAATGAGGATAGAGGATTGTGTTCCGGGGGTGGTCCACGAGGACCAAACTGGGTTTGTGAAGGGGAGACAGCTGAATACGAATATACGGAGGCTGCTAGGGGTAATGATGATGCCCCCACCAGAGGGGGAAGCGGAGATAGTGGTGGCGATGGATGCCGAGAAAGCATTTGATAGAGTGGAGTGGGATTATTTGTGGGAGGTGCTGAGGAGATTTGGTTTTGGAGATGAGTATGTTAGATGAGTACAGCTATTGTATAGGGCCCCGATGGCGAGTGTGGTCACGAATGGACGGGGATCTGCATACTTTCGACTCCATAGATGGACAAGGCAGGGATGCTCTCTGTCCCCATTATTGTTTGCACTGGCGATTGAGCCCCTGGCAATAGCATTGAGGGGTTCCAGGAAGTGGAGGGGAGTACTCAGAGGAACATAGAACATAGAACATAGAACAATACAGCGCAGTACAGGCCCTTCGGCCCACGATGTTGCACCGAAACAAAAGCCATCTAACCTACACTATACCATTATCATCCATATGTTTATCCAATAAACTTTTAAATGCCCTTAATGTTGGCGAGTTCACTACTGTAGCAGGTAGGGCATTCCACGGCCTCACTACTCTTTGCGTAAAGAACCTACCCCTGACCTCTGTCCTATATCTATTACCCCTCAGTTTAAGGCTATGTCCCCTCGTGCTAGCCATTTCCATCCGCGGGAGAAGGCTCTCACTGTCCACCCTATCTAACCCTCTGATCATTTTGTATGCCTCTATTAAGTCTCCTCTTAACCTTCTTCTCTCTAACGAAAACAACCTCAGGTCCATCAGCCTTTCCTCATAAGATTTTCCCTCCATACCAGGCAACATCCTGGTAAATCTCCTCTGCACCCGTTCCAAAGCCTCCACGTCCTTCCTATAATGCGGTGACCAGTACTGTACGCAATACTCCAAATGCGGCCGTACCAGAGTTCTGTACAGCTGCAACATGACCTCCTGACTCCGGAACTCAATCCCTCTACCAATAAAGGCCAACACTCCATAGGCCTTCTTCACCACCCTATCAACCTGGGTGGCAACTTTCAGGGATCTATGTACATGGACACCTAGATCCCTCTGCTCATCCACACTTTCAAGAACTTTTCCATTAGCCACATATTCCACATTCCTGTTTTTCCTTCCAAAGTGAATCACCTCACACTTCTCTACATTAAACTCCATTTGCCACCTCTCAGCCCAGCACTGCAGCTTATCTATATCCCTCTGTAACCTGCTACTTCCTTCCTCACTATCGACAACACCACCGACTTTAGTATCGTCTGCAAATTTACTCACCCACCCTTCTGCGCCTTCCTCTAGGTCATTGATAAAAATGACAAACAGCAACGGCCCCAGAACAGATCCTTGTGGTACTCCACTTGTGACAGAACTCCATTCTGAACATTTCCCATCAACCACCACCCTCTGTCTTCTTTCAGCTAGCCAATTTCTGATCCACATCTCTAAATCACCCTCAATCCCCAGCCTCCGTATTTTCTGCAATAGCCTACCGTGGGGAACCTTATCAAACGCTTTGCTGAAATCCATATACACCACATCAACTGCTCTACCCTCGTCTACCTGTTCAGTCACCTTCTCAAAGAACTCGATAAGGTTTGTGAGGCATGACCTACCCTTCACAAAGCCATGCTGACTATCCCTGATCATATTATTCCTATCTAGATGATTATAAATCTTGTCTCTTATAATGCCCTCCAAGACTTTACCCACTACAGACGTGAGGCTCACCGGTCTATAGTTGCCGGGGTTGTCTCTACTCCCCTTTTTGAACAAAGGGACCACATTTGCTATCCTCCAGTCCTCTGGCACTATTCCTGTATCCAATGATGACATGAAAATCAAAGCCAATGGTCCAGCAATCTCTTCCCTGGCCTCCCAGAGAATCCTAGGATAAATCCCATCAGGCCCCGGGGACTTATCTATTTTCAGCCTGTCCAGAATTGCCAACACCTCTTCCCTACTTACCTCAATGCCATCTAATCTATTTACCTGGAGCTCAGCATTCTCCTCCACAACATTATCTTTTTCCTGAGTGAATACTGACGAAAAATATTCATTTAGTATCTCGCCTATCTCTTCAGACTCTACACACAACTTCCCATCCCTGTCCTTGACTGGTCCTACTCTGTCCCTAGTCATTCGCTTATTCCTGACATACCTATAGAAAGCTTTTGGGTTTTCCTTGATCCTTCCTGCCAAATACTTCTCATGTCCCCTCCTTGCTCGTCTTAGCTCTCTCTTTAGATCCTTCCTCGCTACCTTGTAACTATCCATCGCCCCAACTGAAACTTCACACCTCATCTTCACATAGGCCTCCTTCTTCCTCTTAACAAGAGATTCCACTTCTTTGGTAAACCACGGTTCCCTCGCTCGGCACCTTCCTCCCTGCCTGACCGGTACATACTTATCAAGAACACGCAATAGCTGATCCTTGAACAAGCTCCACTTATCCAGTGTGTCCAAAACTTGCAGCCTACTTCTCCACCTTATCCCCCCCAAGTCACGTCTAATGGCATCATAATTTCCCTTCCCCCAGCTATAACTCTTGCCCTGCGGTGTATACTTATCCCTTTCCATCCTTAACGTAAACGTCACCGAATTGTGGTCACTGTCCCCAAAGTGCTCACCTACCTCCAAATCCAACACCTGGCCTGGTTCATTACCCAAAACCAAATCCAATGTGGCCTCACCTCTTGTTGGCCTGTCAACAAACTGTGTCAGGAAACCCTCCTGCACACACTGAACAAAAAACGACCCATCTAATGTACTCGAACTATATCTTTTCCAGTCAATATTTGGAAAGTTAAAGTCTCCCATAATAACTACCCTGTTACTTTCGCTCATATCCAGGATCATCTTCGCCATCCTTTCCTCTACATCCCTAGAACTATTTGGAGGCCTATAGAAAACTCCCAACAGGGTGACCTCTCCTTTCCTGTTTCTAACCTCAGCCCATACTACCTCGGAAGATGAGTCCCCATCTAGCATCCTCTCCGCCACCGTAATACTGCTCTTGACTAGCAGCGCCACAACTCCCCCTCTTTTGCCTCCTTCCCTGAGCTTACTAAAACACCTAAACCCCGGAACCTGCAACATCCATTCCTGTCCCTGCTCTATCCACGTCTCCGAAATGGCCACAACATCGAAGTCCCAGGTACCAACCCATGCTGCCAGTTCCCCTACCTTATTTCGTATACTCCTGGCATTGAAGTAGACACACTTCAAACCACCTACCTGAACACTGGCCCCCTCCTCCGACGTCAAATCTGAGCTCCTGACCTCTATACTCTCATTCTCCCTTACCCTAAAACTACAATCCAGGTTCCCATGCCCCTGCTGCATTAGTTTAAACCCCCCCAAAGAGCACTAACAAATCTCCCCCCCAGGATATTTGTGCCCCGCAGGTTCAGATGGAGACTATCCTGTCTGTAGAGGTCCCACCTTCCCCAGAAAGCGCCCCAGTTATCCAGAAATCTGAATCCCTCCCGCCTGCACCATCCCTGTAGCCACGTGTTTAATTGCTCTCTCTCCCTATTCCTCATCTCACTATCACGTGGCACGGGCAACAACCCAGAGATAACAACTCTGTTTGTTCTAGTTCTGAGCTTCCATCCTAGCTCCCTGAAAGCCTGCCTGACATCCTTATCCCCTTTCCTACCTATGTCGTTAGTGCCAATGTGGACCACGACTTGGGGCTGCTCCCCCTCCCCCTTAAGGACCCGGAAAACACGATCCGAGACATCACGTACCCTTGCACCTGGGAGGCAACATACCAAACGTGAGTCTCTCACGCTCCCACAAAATCTCCTATCTGTGCCCCTGACTATAGAGTCCCCAATTACTAATGCTCTGCTCCTCTCCCCCCTTCCCTTCTGAGCAACAGGGACAGACTCTGTGCCAGAGGTCTGTACCCCATGGCTTACCCCTGGTAAGTCGTCCCCCCCACAAGTATCCAAAGCGGTATACTTGTTTCTCAGGGGAACGACCGCAGGGGATCCCTGCACTGACTGTTTTTTCCCCGTCCCTCTTACAGTTACCCATCTATCTCCAATCTTTGGTGTAACTAATTCCCTGAAGCTGCTATCTATGACCCCCTCTGCCTCCCGAATGATCCGAAGTTCTTCCAACTCCAGCTCCAGTTCCCTAACTCGGTCTTGGAGGAGCTGGAGATGGCAGCACTTCCTGCAGGTAAAATCAGCAGGGACACTAACGGCATCCCTCACCTCAAACATCCTGCAGGAGGAACATTGCACTCCCTTCCCTGCCATTCCTCTAACTTTCTACCAAGATCTGGCTAACAACTAAATTTAAAAAAAAATTTATATATAAAAAAAAAATAAAGAATAAAAATTATTAATAACAATAATAAAATATGGTACTTACCTCACACCAAAGGGTTTTATTATTAGGTTAGAGGAGGAGGGCGGGTGGGAGACACTACACGTGTAGTGTCTCGGGTTTCCTCTCCACCAGAATTTATTGGTGAGGGTCTTCCCAGACGTCGGCGGGTCGACTTCCTGTTCCCACCTTAAACACTAGAATTTTTTTTTAAAAAAATTTATTTAAAGGAGAAACTTACCTCCCAGAAATCACTTCCGCACTGCCCCCGCAGAAATGGACTAACCTGCTCCGCTCCTGCTGAAATCGACTTGGCCTGCAAGGTAAGCAAGTTGTTAATCTGTACTCACCTCACCACAGACAGCGACCTTTTAAATGGTCCCCTCTGTCTCGCAGCCCCCGCGCTTTTCAAAATTCCCGCGCTGATTCTAAGGTCCCAGCTCTCACTCCCGAACTCAACAGCTGACCTGCAAGGCAAGTAAGTTAATCTGTACTCACCTCACCAAATTGGAGGAGAAGAACACCGGGTATCTCTGTATGCGGATGATTTGTTGTTATATGTAGCGGACCCGGCGGAGGGGATGCCAGAGATAATGCAGACATAGAATTTCATAGAATTTACAGTGCAGAAGGAGGCCATTCAGCCCATCGAGTCCGCACCGACTCCTGGAAAGAGCACCCCACCGAAGCCCACACCTCCACCCTATCCCCATAACCCCTTAACCCAGTAATCACACCCAACACTAAGGGCAATTTTGGACATTAAGGACAATTTAACATGGCCAATCCACCTAACCTGCACATCTTTGGACTGTGGGAGGAAACCGGAGCACCCGGAGGAAACCCACGCACACACGGGGAGGACGTGCAGACTCCGCACAGACAGTGACCCAAGCCAGGAATCGAACCTGGGACCCTGGAGCTGTGAAGCAAATGTGCTATCCACTATGCTACCGTGCTGCCCTACTTCGGGAGTTTGGAGAATTCTCAGGATATAAACTGAACATGGGGAAAAGTGAGTTGTTTGTGGTGCATCCAGGGGAGCAGAGCAGAGAAATAGAGGACTTACCGCTGAGGAAGGTAACGAGGGACTTTCGTTACTTGGGGATCCAGATAGCCAAGAATTGGGGTACATTGCATAGGTTAAATTTAACGCGGTTGGTGGATCAAATGGAGGAGGACTTCAAGAGATGGGACATGGTATCCCTGTCATTGGCAGGGAGGGTGCAGGCGGTTAAAATTGTAGTCCTCCCGAGATTCCTCTTTGTGTTTCAGTGCCTCCCGGTGGTGATCACAAAGGCTTTTTTCAAAAGGATTGAAAAGAGTATCATGAGTTTTGTGTGGGCCGGGAAGACCCCGAGAGTGAGGAAGGGATTTTTACAGCGTAGTAGGGATAGGGGGGGGCTGGCACTACCGAGCCTAAGTGAGTACTACTGGGCCGCCAATATCTGAATGGTGAGTAAGTGGAGGGGAGAAGAGGAGGGAGCGGCGTGGAAGAGATTGGAGAGGGCGTCCTGTAGGGGGACTAGCCTACAAGCTATGGTGACGGCCCCATTGCCATTCTCACCGAAGAAATACACCACAAGCCCGGTGGTGGTGGCTACGTTGAAAATTTGCGGACAATGGAGACGGCATAGGGGAAAGACGGGAGCCTTGGTGGGGTCCCCGATAAGGAATAATCATAGGTTTGCCCCGGGGAGAATGGATGGGGCATTTGGAATATGGCAAAGAGCAGGAGTAACACAATTGAAAGATCTGTTTGTGAATGGGAAGTTTGCAAGTCTGGGAGCGTTAACCGAGAAATATGGGTTGCCCCAAGGGAATGTATTCCGGTATATGCAACTGAGGGCTTTTGCGAGGCAACAGGTGAGGGAATTCCCGCAGCTCCCGACGCACGAGGTGCAGGACAGAGTGATCTCAAAGACATGGGTGGGGGACGGTAAGGTGTCAGATATATATAGGGAAATGAGGGACGAGGGGGACATTATGGTAGATGAGCTGAAAGGGAAATGGGAAGAAGAGCTGGGGGAGGAGATTGAGGAGGGGCTGTGGGCGGATGCCCTAAGTAGGGTAAACTCATCGTACTCGTGTGCCAGGCTAAGCCTGATACAATTTAAGGTGTTACACAGGCGCATATGACTGGAGCACGGCTCAGTAAATTTTTTGGGGTAGAGGATAGGTGTGCGAGATGCTCGAGAAGCCCAGCGAATCACACCCACATGTTCTGGTCATGTCCGGCACTACAGGGGTTTTGGGTGGGGGTGACAAAGGTGCTTTCGAAAGTAGTGGGGGTCCAGGTCGAACCAAGCTGGGGGTTGGCTATATTTGGGGTTGCAGAAGAGCCGGGAATGCAGGAGGTGAGAGAGGCTGATGTTTTGGCCTTTGCGTCCCTAGTAGCCCGGCGCAGTATACTGTTGATGTGGAAGGAAGCCAAGCCCCCGGGGGTGGAGACCTGGATAAATGACATGGCAGGGTTTATAAAGCTGGAACGGATTAAGTTCGTCCTAAGGGGATCAGCTCAAGGGTTCACCAGGCGGTGGCAACCGTTTGTCGAATACCTCACAGAAAGATAGAGGGAATGGAAAAGAAGAAGGCAGCAGCAGCAGCCCGGGGGGGGGGGGGGGGGGGGGGAGGGGGGGAGGAACCAGAAGGACTCTCAGGGTTGTTAATATATATGTATAATATGTATAGGTTGTTGCTATAGATAATTGTATATTGGACTGTCAAATCATATTTTTGGAGAATGTTTATCTGAGACAAGGCAGTTGCCATTTAGAGTTAGTTTTCGTTTTTTGTTATGTATTATTTATTTCTTGTTTATAAAACAGGCCATTGTTATTTATACTGTTATATTATTGTGTAAAGGATACACAATGTACTGTGATGGTTGGCCAAAAATTTTCAATAACATATATATTTTTTTAAAAAGTAAAGGGTATTTGGAACTGGAAAACCTGTATCTGATCAACTATCTTAAGTAATAGAAATATTTATTTTGTATTTTGTCTCTGTACAATTCATTTCATCATTATTCCTTCATGATTACTGTTAAGTACCAGAGAATACATCCCTGCTGCTGAAGTGTCAGGTGATCTGTCGAGACGTCAGCAGTGAGTGTTTGCAATCACTCGCACATGTTTTGGAGTTGTGGAAAATTGGCCAGATTCTGGGCGGGAGTGTTTGCGGTCTTAGCCAGGATAGTGGAGGAGGAGGTGGACCTGGACCCTTTGGTGGTGATATTTGGGGTTTCAGAGAAGCCGGAGCTCATGGCGAGAACAACAAAGAACAATGAACAAAGAAAAGTACAGCACAGGAACAGGCCCTTCGGCCCTCCAAGCCCGTGCCAACCATGCTGCCCGTCTTAACTAAAATCGTCTACACTTCCGCAGTCCATATCCCTCTATTCCCATCCTATTCATGTATTTGTCAAGATGCCCCTTAAACGTCACTATCGTCCATGCTTCCACCACCTCCTCCGGCAACAAGTTCCAGGCACCCACTACCCTCTGTGTAAAAGACTTGCCTCGTACATCTACTCTAAACCTTGCCCCTCGCACCTTAAACCTATGCCCCCTAGTAATTGACCCCTCTACCCTGGGAAAAAGTCTCTGACTATCCACCCTGTCTATGCCGCTCCTAATTTTGTAGACCTCTATCAGGTCGCCCCTCAACCTCCGTTGTTCCAGTGAGAACAAATCGAGTTTATTCAGCCGATGTTGTGGCCTTCGCCTCTCTGATTGCATGGCGGCGAATGTTGCTGGAGTGGCGGTCGGCATCGCCACCGGGGTAGCGGCTTGGTTGGGTGACCGGTACGACTTCCTGCGATTAGAGAAGATAAAGTATGAGTTAAGAGGCTCATCAGGGGGGTTTGAGAAAAGGTGGGGGATGTCTGTGACCGTGTTTGAGGAGCTGTTCGTCGCAGTGGGTTGGGGGAGGGGGGAGAAAGTGGGGGGGGGGGGCGGGGGGGGGGGGCGAGGGTGAAAAAGGGGAAAAGTCTGCACAGACTATATAGTTGATTGTTGGGAAGTATGTTTCCCGGGGTGTTTATTTGCTGTAACCTACTTTGATACATGTTTACAATAAATGCATTTTTTTAAAAACAGTGAGCGCAGGCTTCAGTTCTCCATCGTAGATTGTATGAGCAACATCCCTAATAAAAGTTCTCATTGTGAGGTAACAATCCAGAATGTGGGCACCTTTTCTCTTTGCAGCAAACTCAAAGATATAACAATTATTTAAACAATCTGAAAAAAAATCACAGTCATGAGAAGCATTTTTCCCAAGGGACATCCAATAGCTCAAAGAAAAGGATTCAACTCCATGAGATTCAGACTGCTGGATTTTATTTGGATGGGTATTTTCAGATCCTATTCATTGGAACTTTAGAACAACAATTCTTGTCATCAACCAGTCAGAGAGCTGAAATATAATGCTGTAATATTGATGTTATTATGTATGCTATTGGCATGAAAGACTTGGCAGTAACTGATCAGGCCATGGGAAACAAGAAAGGATTGAGGATGGTCAAGTGTGTAGATTAAAGGGTGAATTCCAAGAAGAACTACTGAGGACTTCCGGTGGCCACCATGGAGTGAGTGGTCGCACATCAGGTGGCTCCTGCCAGGGAATGGAGAATTTGGCCCTCTGCCTGCTTTATGGGAGTGTTGTAGATGAAGAAAATACTCCCAGTACAGAACAAGGTATTCTCCTTCGGTGGGTAATGTAGAAGAGTTATTAATCAAGGAGTGTGCTGAACAAGGGCTACATTTTCGACAAGGGGTATGCATGTGTGTGGCACAGCAGAAGAAAAGATGGCAGAGGGACCTATGACATTGTTGCCCACACAGTGGTCGACGGAGCAGTTGGTCCAATTTCTCTCGGCCAAATTCGAAAAGCCTGGGCCAGCGGCTTCAGAGGATTTACTGAGAGAGTAGAACCGATTCGGGCTGCCCTGGAGAGAGTGAAACAGAGGTTGGAAATGCAGAATACAACACTCCAGAAGGTGGAGGAGATGGTGGCTGACCACGAAGATTGGATCGCCTCTTTGGAGGCAGAAATGCTGGTGATGGCGGAGGGGCAGAAAAAGTGGAAGGAGAAGGTCGAATACCATGGAATATGTGATGAGAATGTTCAGAAAGTTGATGGGGGTCACTGACCGCCTCCAGAAGTCGATTGGGCCCATCGATCATTGAGGAGGAGGTTGTGAGCTGGGGTGTTACCATTGGCAATCATCGTACTGCTCCATCAGTATTTGGACAGGGAAAGGATATTGGGGTGGGCAAAGGAGACTCGGAAATGTACCTGGGAAGGACATACGGTTCGCATCTACCCGGACTTGAGCACGGAGTTTGTGAAGAGAAGAGCCGAGTTCAACAAGGCCAAAGCTGCTCTCTTCAGGGGAAACTGTGGTTCGGGATCATAGAATTTACAGTGCAGAAGGAGGCCATTCGGTCTATCGAGTTTTCATCGGCCCTTGGAAAAAGCACCCTACTTAAACCCACACCTCCACCCTATCCCCATGACCCATTAACCCCGCCTAACCATTTTGGACATTAAGGGCAATTGATCATGGCCAATCCACCTAAGCTGCACATCTTTGGACTGTGGGAGGAAACTGGAGCACCTGGAGGAAACCCACGCAGACACGGAGAGAAGGTGCAGAGTCCGCACGACAGTTACCCAGCAGGGAATCGAACCTGGTGCTGTGAAGCAACAGTGCAAACCACTGTGCGACTATGCCACCCCTTGATGCACCTAGCTCATTTGTGGGTAACATATGGGGGAAAGGAGTGCTACTTCGACACGCCAGAGGAGACGAGTAACTTTTTAATAGACCAGGGACTGGGGGACGTTTGAGGACTTGAGATTTTGGGTGGGTTCACCTGCAAGGCTGGACTGTGGAATTGTATTTGGGAGGGTGAGAGTTTGTATGTTCTCGTGTATTATTGCTCCCTATCATGTATTGGTTTTTTAAAAAATATATATATTTTATTGACATTTTTCAAACAGAGATTTTCCTTTTTTACAACATAATAAAGAAATATGCATTAAACGTTATTTAAATAATATATTAAACTAACAACAAATGAAAAAGAGATAAACAAAAAGCAAATATCAACAACTGGCAAAATAAAACACAGGATAATACCCCCCCCCCCCCACCCCCCCTGCGTTGCTGCTGCTGTCCTTTCTGTTTTTCCATTATCGTTCCACGAGATAGTCAAGGAACGGTTGCCACCGCCTGGTGAACCTCTGAGCCGATCCTCTTAACGCATATTTTATTCGCTCCAGTCTTATGAACCCTGCCATGTCGTTTATCCAGGCCTCCAAGCCCGGGGGCTTCGCTTCTTTCCACATAAGTAGAATCCTACGCCGGGCTACTAGGGACGCAAAGGCCAGAACGTCGGCCTCTTTCGCCTCCTGCACTCCCGGTTCTTCTGCAACCCCAAATATAGCTAACCCTCAGCTTGGTTTGACCCGGACCCCCACCACCTTTGAGACCACTCTTGCCACTCCCTCCCAGAACTCATGCAGTGCCGGACACGACCAGAATATGTGGGTGTGGTTCGCCGAGCTTCCCGAGCACCTCCCACACCTATCCTCCACCCCAAAAAACCTGCTCAGTCTTGCTCCCGTCATATGCGCCCTGTGTAGAACCTTAAATTGAATCAGGCTAAGCCTGGCACATGAGGACGAGGAATTTACCCTGCTTAGGGCATCTGCCCACAGCCCCTCCTCAATCTCTTCCCCCAGCTCCTCTTCCCATTTTCCCTTCAGCTCCTCTACCATCGTCTCCCCCTCGTCTCTCATCTCCCTGTATATTTCCACTTTACCTTCTCCAACCCATGCCCCCAAAATCACTCTATCCTGGATCCCTTGCGTCGGGAGTTGCGGAAATTCCCTCACCTGTTGCCTCGTAAATGCCCTCACTTGCATGTATCAGAAAGCATTCCCTGGTGGCAACTTATATTTTTCTTCCAATGCTCCCAAACTCGCAAACGTCCCGTCCACAAACAGGTCCTTCAGCTTCCTAATTCCTGCTCGCTGCCAACATTGAAATCCCCCATCTATTCTCCCCGGGACGAACCTGTGGTTATTCCTTATCGGGGACCACACCGAGGCACCCGTCACTCCCCTGTGTCGTCTCCACTGCCCCCAGATCTTCAAGGTCGCCAGCACCACTGGGTTTGTGGTGTACCTTTTCGGGGAGAACGGTAGCGGCGCCGTCGCCAGCGCTTTCAGGCTTGTTCCCTTACAGGACGCCATCTCCAGCCTTTTCCACGCCGCACCTTCCTCTTCCCTCATCCACTTACGGACCATCGACACATTGGCGGCCCAATAGTAGTCACTCAGACTCGGCAGTGCCAATCCCCCTCTGTCCCTACTGCGCTGCAGGAACCCCCTCTTTACCCTCGGGGTCTTTTCCGCCCATACAAAGCTCGTAATGCCCCTATCTATTTTTTTTTTTAAAGGCCTTAGTAATCAGGATGGGGAGGCACTGAAACATGAAAAGAAACCTCGGGAGGACCACCATCTTGACCGCCTGTACTCTGCCCGCCAATGACAGGGGCACCATATCCCACTTCTTAAAGTCCTCCTCCATCTGCTCTACCAGTTGCGTCAGGTTAAGTTTGTGTAGGGTTCCCCAGTTCCTGGCCACCTGAATCCCCAGGTATCGAAAATTCCCTGTCACTTTCCTCAGCGGCAAAGCATCTATCCCCCTGCCCTGTTCCCCGGGGTGCATCACAAAAAGTTCGCTCTTTCCCATATTTAATTTATATCCCGAGAACTCTCCAAACTCCCTGAGTATCTGCATTACCTCTGGCATCCCCTCTACTGGGTCCGCCACATATAGCAGTAAATCGTCTGCATATAGTGACACTCGATGTTCCTCTCCCCCTCTAAGCACCCCCCTCCACTTCTTAGAGTCCCTCAGCGCTATGGCCAATGGCTCAATTGCCAACGCGAACAGTAACGGGGACAGGGGGCACCCCTGTCTTGTACCCCTATGTAATCGGAAGTACCCCGATCTTTGCCTATTTGTAACAACGCTTGCCACCGGGGCCCCGTACAGGAGTCTAACCCATCTAATGAACCCCTCCCCGAACCCAAATCTCTTCAGCACCTCCCACAAATAGTCCCACTCCACTCTATCGAATGCCTTCTCTGCATCCATCGCCACCACTATCTCTGCCTCCCCCTCCGGTGGGGGCATCATCATCACCCCCAGCAACCTTCGTATATTGGCGTTCAATTGTCTCCCTTTAACAAACCCTGTCTGGTCGTCATGTACCACCCCTGGGACACAATCCTCTATCCTTGTCGCCATCACTTTGGCCAGCAGTTTGGCGTCTACGTTTAGGAGGGAGATGGGCCTGTATGACCTGTCATGATATTCAAACACACACATCATGATAGACACACCAACAGACAAATCAGAACACACACACCACCACAACCAATCACAGAAAGATATAAAAGCACAAACATGACACCTGGTGATCAGTATTAGCTGGAGAGGAGGACCAGGACAGACCTGCTACACGAAACACTCAGGGAGACAGCACGTGCAGAGTATCCAGAACGAACTGTATTATAAGAGTTAAAATAAAATAGAGTTGTACCGCATACAACTGTGTTGGCTCATCTGTGCACCAGAGCACCCAACACCACATGGTACAGGAGTGGATCGATACCTGCCGGCATACCTCAGTGTACACAGACAACCAGCAGTGCCCAGGCAAAATGATAGAGCTCCCGGTTCCGCAGCCGCTCCAGTGCTACGGCGATCTCCGCGAAAACTGGCGGCGATTCCGGCAAGTGTTCGAATTGTTCCTGGTGGCAGCTGAACTCCAAGACCTGGATGATAGCGAAAAAATTGAATTTCTCCTCACGTGGAGTGAGGGCGGACTGTCGGCCCGGACACCAGCCATGCTGGCTGCGGCACGGGGGCCCCTGCCAGGGCCGGGGAAGGGGAGTGGAAGAACAGGCTGGCCCCCCCTCCCCCAACAGGACTTGGGCAGTGTCCGGGATCCGACCACCATAATGGCGGGCATTTTGCTGACCACCCACCCTGGTCCCTGGTTCTACACAGTGACACCGGTTGTATGGATGCACCCACCCATGAACCACCCCCCATGCCACAGCGCCCCACCCCCTGCCCCCGAACACCCCGCCCAACCTGCCGGCAGGACTGGGTCCCCCATGGTGCCGGACACCGACGGGGCAGGGATTCAGGGAGTGGGGAGGGACATGCGTGGGTGAGGCTCGCAATGCCAACCAGGCCTACCATGTAGCCCATGTAACCTGGCTGGGCACGGGAATATGCGCCAGGCTTACACATTGGCCTTCCACTCCCTGCAGACAATGGCGTTTGGTGTTCAACCTGCAATGCTGTCCGCCGTGGCATTGGTCGCAGCTCGGCTAGATGCCCTGAGGCCGCATGAGCGGGGACCGCACGAGAGGAGGGGTAACCTGCAGCAGTGGAGCAGGCAGCAGCGGACCGGGCTGCAGTGGAACCAGGCAGCAGCGGACCGGGCTGCAGAGGACCGGGCTGCAGAGGACTAACTGCAGAGGACCGGGCTGCAGAGGACCGGGCTGCAGAGGACCGGGCTGCAGAGGACTGGCTGCAGAGGAATGGGCTGCAGAGGACCGGGCTGCAGCGGACCGGGCTGCAGGGGACAGGGCTGCAGAGGACCGGGCTGCAGAGGACCGGGCTGCAGAGGACTGGCTGCAGAGGACCGGGCTGCAGAGGACCGGGCTGCAGGGGACAGGGCTGCAGAGGAACAGGCTGCAGAGGACCGGGCTGCAGAGGACCGGGCTGCAGAGGACCGGGCTGCAGAGGAACGGGCTGCAGAGGACCGGGCTGCAGAGGACTGGCTGCAGGGGACTGGCTGCAGAGGACCGGGCTGCAAAGGACCGGGCTGCAGGGGACAGGGCTGCAGAGGACCGGGCTGCAGAGGACCGGGTTGCAGAGGACTGGCTGCAGAGGACCGGGCTGCAGAGGAACAGGCTGCAGAGGACCGGGCTGCAGAGGACCGGGTTGCAGAGGACCGGGCTGCAGAGGAACGGGCTGCAGAGGACCGGGCTGCAGAGGACCGGGCTGCAGAGGACCGGGTTGCAGAGGACCGGGTTGCAGAGGACCGGGCTGCAGAGGAAAGGGCTGCAGAGGACCGGGCTGCAGAGGACCGGGCTGCAGAGGACGGGCTGCAGAGGACTGGCTGCAGAGGACCGGGCTGCAGAGGACTGGCTGCAGTGGACCGGGCTGCAGAGGAACGGGCTGCAGAGGACCGGGCTGCAGAGGACTGACTGCAGAGGACCGGGCTGCAGAGGACCGGGCTGCAGAGGACTGGCTGCAGAGGACTGGCTGCAGAGGACCGGGCTGCAGAGGACCGGGCTGCAGAGGACTGGCTGCAGAGGACCGGGCTGCAGCGGACCGGGCTGCAGAGGACCAGGCTGCAGAGGATCGGGCTGCAGAGGACCGGGCAACAGAGATTTGGGCTGCAGAGGGGCAGGTGGCGGGCCGCACAGGCTGGAGGGCCAGCCGCCCAACAGGCCGAGGAGGAGGAGGTGCCAATGCAGAGTCCCATGAGGCCTCGTGTGTACCGGCACCGCCTGTCATTCGAGGTCCTGCCGGATTGGGCATGCCGTCGGAGACTCCGGCTGAGCAGAGAGACAGTGCGGCACATCTGCCAGATTATGGCACATCCGCTCCCGGTGACACTCAAGGTGGCGGCTGCTCTGCACCTCTACGCCACGGGGTGCTTCCAGTTGCCGGGTGGGGGGGACCTGTCCGGGATCTCACAGGCCTTGACGCACAGGTGCATCCACGCCATCATGATCATGGATGCCCTATACCCCCAGGCGCCTCAATACATCCAGTTCCATGTGGACTGATCCCACCAGGATGCCCGGGCAGCGGGGTTCGCTGCCATCCCGGGGATGCCCTGGGTCCAGGGGCGATAGACGAGATGCATGTCGCTCTATGGGCACCGGCGGATAACAGGTCACTCTACACTAACCGAAAGGGGTACCACTCGATGACCATTCAGCTGGTCTGTGATCGTCAGCTCTACATCGTGCACCTCTGCGCCCGATACCCGGGCAATGTGCATGACTCCTTAAACCTGGCACACTCGGTGATTCCTCACATGTTTGAGGGCAACCCCCCCGGCTGCGGGGTTGGCTCCTGGGCGACAATGCTGTGGTTATTTTATTCAATTAATTGTCCATCCTTATTTCCCAATAGAAAGGAATGATTCTAGCATAAATTGCATCTCTTAAGGTAATGGAATGTTTATTTCTTTGAACAGCTGGTTCTGAAACATAAGGGAGATAAGGAAGATGACGGATAGCAGATGCTAAGTATCCTAAACAGCAGGATCCTGACCAATATTTTAGGAGCCAGGGATATGCTCTATCATCACAAATAAAATAAGTTCCATTATAAGCAGTATATAAGTAAATATCTTCTAAGAACCACTGGTCTGAGAATGTTTTATTAATTTTGAGGTTAGGTATGCCTGTTATTCTTGAGGACTGTTTAACTTTTGTACATTTATAAGCTGTGTGAACATCTACATAATTAGTACACATGCTATTACCCATTTGAGTCCCTTTAGGGTTCTTACGATGAAGCAAATTGATCCTTTTTGTTTAAGATTGGGAGGTTAAGATGTTGAGGTTTTTGGTGAGGGTTATATTTAAGTTGGTGCCATCCTGAAAAGGTGTTTAGTGGATAGCCTGCAGATTTCCATAAGTTAATAAATGTTTGTAAATAAATCTTGTACCTTCCTTTTTCACATGAATATGCTCCAGAACGGACCACTACAGAGCAAGGGACACTTTGATAGATGTACCATTCTGCTGTTTCTGAAGCATTAAAGGGAATAGTTAGAAAGGGAATACCCTCTCCTGAGTTAGTAGGGGTAGCAATGCATACCCAACAATTGGAAATATTGACATTTTTAGCATATACTTTAGATGTGTAAAGGAATGTGTTCTTATTCAGTTCTGGTACAACATTTACAAGGCCAATCAAATAACTGAAAATTAAAATTGCGATAAACATTTTACAAATCTTAATATTTGTATGCACGCTTCATGTGCGATGCGTGAATCCAACTTTTCTTTCCTTTTAACTTTACAGAGGATTGGGTGGTGAGAAGTGTCATGATATTCAGGTACACATCATAACACATACATACATACTGATGGACAGATCAACGGACCAATCAACACACACAACACGACAGCCAATCACAGGCAAGAGCAAACACAGTACAAAACAGGGAACACGACACTTACTGGGCACTCGAGCAGGAGACGGCTCAGGGCACAGAGCTCATTGCAGGCCACTCAGATATCCACCATGTGCTGAGTGCCACCACAAGATAGAATTAGGAATAGGTCCACAGAATCAAGGGTCATGATCGAACCTCAGTAAACAGTTTACCAATGTGAATAGATGTTTGAAATAAAACTGCGTTGTACCATTTTTCTGGAAGCCAACGAAAAGGAAAGCGCCTCGGACACCAGAAAGATCGCCATCCTCCTCACCACGGCAGGTCAACACGCCATCCATGCCTACAACTCCCTGGTGTTCGCGGAAGGTGAGGACAAGACCAAATACAAGATGGTCCTTCTCAAGCTCGACCAACACTTCAACGTCGAGGTCAACGAGAGCTTCGAGAGGCATCTCTTCCAGCAGCGCCTGCAAGGTAAGGATGAGCCCTTTCGGTCATTCCTTACGCATCTCCACATCCTCGCGCAGTCCTGCGGTTACGACACCACCTCCGATTCCATGATTCGGGACCAGGTCGTTTTTGGGGTCACCTCGGGCACCCTACGCCAGCAGCTCTTAAAAATAAAAGGCCTCACCTTAGCCTCCGCAATCGAAGCCTGTGTCCTGCACGAAAACGCGACTAGCCGCTACTCCCAATTTCAGGCGGCCGAATCGGCACGGCAGGGGTCCTACGCGGCTGGATCAGCGAGGCAGGCGCCCTACAAGGCCGAACGGGTCCAGGCGATCGAGTTCCTCCCAGCCCGCGGCCCGGACGAGGGCGGATATTTCGCGCGCTTTTCGAGGCCTCCCGCGCTTGTGCGCACCAAAAACTACGGCAACACTGAGGGACTTGATGCGCAGGCGCGCTCGATGCAAGATCGAACCGCGCATGCACAGTGACGCAATGAACGCCATGACGTCACGACGTGCAGCAACTGTGGAGCCGCACATTTAAAGCGGCAATGTCCTGCAAGAACCCGACAATGCCTCCGCTGTGGCAAGGTGGGCCACTACGCTGCTTGCTGTCGAGCAGCTCAACCTGTCAATGTTCCCCAACTCCGACAACCTCGCAGGGACGTGCGGACCATTCAGCCTCCTTACTACGAATCGTGCCAAGACGATGTCCAGACCAGTGACACAGACGACCGGGACGCCTTCCGTGTTGCGGTCATTGATGGGAACCGAATGTCTCCACCCAGGACCCACCAGCCGGTGCAAGTTAACACGATCAATCCGGGTGATGAATGGTGTGCCACCCTAACGGTCAACCGATCACCGATAACATTCCGTCTGGACACTGGTGCCTCCGCCAACCTCATAGCATGGTCAGCCTTCTACGCCATGAAGGTCAGACCACCAATTCGGCCGTCCCGTTGCAGGATGGTCGACTACAATGGGAACGTTATCCCGGCTATGGGATCCTGCCAGCTCCAGGTGACACACAACACACGCACGGCCACACTCTCCTTCGAGATAGTCGGCTCATCGAAGGACTCCCTGCTAGGCGCACAGGCATGCAAGGCTCTCCACCTCGTGCAACGAGTCCACTCTCTCTCGCCAGACGGCACATCTGACTTCCCGGATGCAGAGTTCAGCGCACAGCTCGAATCGCTCCTCACCCACAACCAGGAGGCATTCGAGGGAATGGGAACACTGCCCTACACCTACAGAATTTGTCTCAAACCGGACGCCACCCCGGTAATTCACGCACCTCGCAGGGTCCCGGCGCCACTCAAAGACCGCCTCAAGCAGCAGCTGCAGGATCTCCAGGACCAAGCGGTGCTATCCTGGGTTACGGAGCCCATGTCATGGGTCAGCTCCATGGTGTGTGTTAAGAAGCCCTCCGACGAGCTCCGGATCTGCATTGATCCAAAAGACCTCAACAACAACATTATGAGGGAACACTACCCCATGCCCAAAAGGGAGGAGATCACAAGCGAAATGGCCCGGGCTAAAATCTTCACCAAACTGGATGCCTCGAAGGGTTCTTGGCAGATCCAACTGGATCCGTCCAGCCGAAAGCTGTGCACCTTCAACACCCCTTTCGGCAGGTTCTGCTACAACCGAATGCCATTTGGCATCATCTCGGCATCCGAGGTCTTTCATAGGATCATGGAGCAGATGATGGAAGGCATCGAAGGGGTGCGCGTCTATATGGAGGACGTCATCATCTGGTCCACCACACCACAGGAGCACATCTATCATCTCCAGCGCGTCTTTGCGCGCATATGTGAAAACGGCCTGCGCCTCAACCGAGCCAAGTGTTCTTTCGGCCAAACCGAGCTGATGTTCCTGGGGGACCACATTTCCCGGCCAAGGGTCCGTCCGGATGCAGACAAGGTGAGCGCCATTACAGCCATGCCGCAGCCGGCAGACAAGAAAGCAGTGCTACGCTTTCTAGGCATGGTCAACTTCCTGGGGAAGTTCATTCACAACCTTGCCTCCCACACGACAGCTCTGCGCCACCTCGCCAAGAAGTCCACTGAGTTCCAGTGGCTATACACACACCAGCAGGAATGGGAGGAGCTCAAACTTAAGCTCACCACAGCACTGGTGTTGGCGTTCTTGGACACATCTCGTGCCACTAAAATCTCGACTGATGCCAGCCAGTCCAGCATTGGGGCGGTGCTCCTACAGCAGGATGACACTGCGTCATGGGCCCCGGTCGCCTATGCCTCGCGGGCCATGACCCCCACAGAACAGCGCTACGCGCAGATCGAAAAGGGGTGCCTGGGCTTGCTAACCGGATTAGACAAGTTCCATGACTATGTGTATGGTCTCGCCCGGTTTACCGTTGAGACGGACCGCCGCCCCCTGGTCAGCATCATTAATAAGGATCTAAACGAGATGACTCCTCGCCTCCAGCGCATCCTACTTAAACTTAGGAGGTATGACTTCCAACTGGTCTACACCCCGGGTAAGGACCTTATCATTGCGGATGCCCTATCTAGAGCAGTGAGCACGCCGCCAGATTCGGAGGGGTTCGTCTGTCAGGTCGAGGCGCAGGTGGCTTTCACATCGGCAAATCTGCCAGCTGACGACTCCAGTCTGGCCCGTATTCGCCGAGAGGCTGCGGCCGACCCCCTTCTACAACGGGTGATGCGCCACATGACGGGAGGGTGGCTCAAAGGGCAGTGCCCGCAGTTCTACAATGTCCGAGACGACTTGGCCGTCATTGATGGTGTCCTTCTAAAGCTGGACCGGATTGTGATTCTGCACAGCATGCACAAGCTGGTCCTCGATCAACTACACGAAGGCCATCTGGGGGTCGAGAAGTGCAGACGGAGGGCCCGAGAGGCGGTATACTGGCCGGGCATCAGTGATGACATTGCCAATATGGTGCTCAACTGCCCCACCTGCCAAAGGTTTCAACCGGCGCAACCTCCTGAAACGCTTCTGCCCTATGAGCTGGTGAAATTCCCCTGGGCGAAGGTCGGTGTTGACCTCTTTCACGCGCTCGGCAGGGACTATGCCATCATCGTTGACTGCTTCTCCAACTATCCAGAGGTCATACGCCTGCACGATTTGACATCGTCCACTGTCATAAGGGCCTGCAAAGACACCTTCGCTCGCCACGGCATTCCGATTACTGTCATGTCGGACAATGGGCCCTGTTTCGCCAGCCAGGAATGGTCATCTTTTGCTGCCTCGTATGGTTTCACACACGTGACGTCCAGCCCTCTGCATCCCCAGTCCAATGGAAAGGCGGAGAAGGGCGTTCACATCGTCAAGCGGCTCCTCTGCAAGGCTGCTGCTGCCGAATCGGATTTCTGCCTCGCTCTGCTGGCCTATCGCTCGGCCCCACTAGCCACTGGCCTCTCACCAGCCCAGCTGTTGATGGGTCGCACCCTCAGGACCACTGTGCCTTCCATTCTGGCACCCACAACCAACCATGCTCCGGTACTGCACCGAATGCAACTGCAGCGCGGTCGCCAGAAGAGGGCATATGACACACGGGCAACTGATCTTCCCGCCCTGGCCCCTGGAGATGAAGTCCGCATCCACCTACCAGAAGTTGGCTGGTCAGTACCTGCCGAAGTTCTCCGACGCGTAGCTCCCCGCTCGTTCATGGTTCGCATGCCTGATGGATCCATTCATCGGCGCAATCGCCGGGCTCTTCGCCTACTTCCACACTCGCTACGGGACCTTACACCAACACCGCGCTCTCCTGTTGTTCCTGACATCGACTTCGTGGAGCTGCCTGCCACCAAGCCCCTTCCCTCGTCGCCCGTGGCCAGGCCCATTCCTCAGCCGGTGGTTCCAGACCTACCCTTGAGGCGGTCAACCCGAATTCGTCGCCCACCTACTAGACTGGACTTATGAGACTGCTTGTAGATTGAACTCATACTACCACTGTGTTAACATGTTTATGTTCTTATCGTTACAGGAATTTGTTTTATCGTTCAACCGTTCTTTGTTTATGGTACACCCTCGTTGTTATGTCACACCCGACATTGCCCCTTGTGTATAGTTTAGCCCCATGTACATGCTGTAAATATTGCACACACACACATTTAGCTGCACTCAGTACACATCTCTATTTATGACCACGTAGGCACATGTTCTTGTAAAAAAAGGGGGGATGTCATGATATTCAGGTACACATCATAACACATACATACATACTGATGGACAGATCAACGGACCAATCAACACACACAACACGACAGCCAATCACAGGCAAGAGCATACACAGTACAAAACAGGGAACACGACACTTCCTGGGCACTCGAGCAGGAGACGGCTCAGGGCACAGAGCTCATTGCAGGCCACTCAGATATCCACCATGTGCTGAGTGCCACCACAAGGTAGAATTAGGAATAGGTCCACAGAATCAAGGGTCATGATCGAACCTCAGTAAACAGTTTACCAATGTGAATAGATGTTTGAAATAAAACTGCATTGTACCATTCACAACTGTGTTGGTTCATCTGCTTGGCAGAGCACCCAACACTTCAAGAAGGATTACAAAAGGACCTTCCCACTTTGATCCTAAGGGTTCCTTTTGCAGCCTTTTGATGTACACTTCCTCACCGGGCATCAGGTCGTGCCCACCTTCTGGAGGATCTCCCCATGCAGCTAACACCTGTTGAGAAGCAGAACTAACAGCATTTGTTAGATTTTGACAATAAGTCAGCAAAGTATTACTCATTAAATGACAGTCTGCTTTCCGCAAATCAATAGTTCCTGGCAGAGACATTGATCTGCCTGAACTCAGGCCTGTTGTCCTGTTTGGTGCAGCTCTAATACTGCATAATACTACTAGCAAAGCTTGGACCCAGTCCATGCCTTCTTGGTTGTATTTAGACAGTCTTTCTTTCAAAGTTCGATTCATACATTCCACTTGCCTGATGATTGAGGATGATAAGGACAGTGTAAATTCCAGTCAATGTTTAATAATCTACACACTTCCTTACAAACAGCACCTGTAAAGTGGGATCCATTGTCTGAGTCAATGCTAGCTCGTACTCCCCATCTGGGGATAAAGTCTTTGCACAGCACTTTGGCTGTATGGGCAGCTGTCGCTCTTCTAGCTGGAGCAGCTTCCACCCATCTAGAGAATTTATCCACTATTACAAGGACGTCATTGTATTGTTGACATTTAGGAAGGGTGATGTAGTCTACCTGTATATCCTGGAACGGTCCTGCAGGAGCAAGAGCTCTTAATTGAGGCATTGATGTTATAGGTCCCAAGTTATTCTTTTGACAGGTTACACAACGGTTTGCTACTAATTGTGTATGTTTCTTGAATACTTTACCACACCAACTTTTATGGAATCGATCCATCATTTTTTGAGGCGATATGTGTCCCCATGAATGAATTTGTTGAGCTAAGAAGGGCATTAGTGATTGTGGTGTGACTGGTTTATAAGTTTGAACTTCTCTCCAAATTTCATCACCATACGGTTGAATACCTGATTCTAACCATGTCCATTTTTCTTCCATTGTACAATCATTCTGCATTTCACGTAAATCATGTAACAAGGTGGATACTCCCAATTTGTAAATGTGACTTGATTCCTGATGCCATTGAGAGGCACAAAGGGAGGCAGCTTTCCTTGCTGCTTGGTCTGCAAGAGCATTTCCTCTTGCTTCCCATAGTATCCTCATGAGTATGGGCTTTACATTTTAGAACTGATACTTCTTTTGGTAAGGCCATAGCTTCTAGAAGATCTCATACTTTCTTGCCATTTTGGATAGATGTACCTGCTGTTGTAAAAAAATCCTCTTTTTCTCCACAGATGGCCAAAATCATGTGCTACTCCAAAACCATATCTGGAGTCAGTATAGATGTTAGCAGTTTTACTCTTGCCACATGACATGCTTCTGTTAGTGCCTTTAATTCGGCCTGCTAAGCTGGTGTACCTGGGGGCAAACTTCCTTCAGCTAATACTTCATATGGGCTAGTGACTGCCCACCCAGCTTTTCTGATACCCTTGTCAATAAAAGGGGAACCATCAGTGAATATGATTAAATCTGGGTTCTGTAGTGGCTCTTCTTCTACTAAGCGTACTTCTTCCATTTCCTCTATTATTTTCACACAGTCATGCCGTTCTCCCTCCCCTCCCTTTTGTTCCTCAGGAAGCGGGAGCAAAGATGATGGGTTTACATATATTTTGTGAAAATATAGTTTGTGAGCTTCTAAAACTGCTGTCCATCTAGCTGATGTAACTAGTGACACTCTGTTCATGGATAGGAGAGAATGGACTGAGTGTGGACATTTAATGGTTAACTTTTGGCCTAGGACAAGCCCTGATGTTGCCATTACAGCTCGACATGTGACTTCCATGGCTCGCAAACAGCTGCCAAATGCTGGTGCCACATTGTCAAGTTTAAGGGAGTAGTATCCAACCGGTCTTAACAGATCACCATGTTCCTGAGCTAATACTGCAGTCATGTAACCATCTCTTTCATGAAAAAACTTGGTAAAAGGTGTTCCGTTGTTTGGAATACCTAAGGCTGGAGCTGAACACAGGACCTTTTTCCAATTTAGAAATGATTGCTTCTGTTCTAAATTGAGATTAACTGGATCCTTTGATTTTCTGTTCCCTTTTAAAAAATCATTCAATGGCTGGGATAACTGAGTGTAAGAATCAATCCAATTTCTGTTAAAATTACAGAGTCCCAAAAAGGATCTTACTTCCTGAACAGTTGAGGGTTCTTTAGCTGCTTTGATGGCAGCCGTTCTGTCCTGAGTAAGTTCCCTTTTTCCTTTGGATATTTTCTGACCTAAGTAGACAACTTCTTGGGAAATCTGGGCTTTGACAAAGCTAGCTTTGTGACCATTAGTACTGATGTGGTTCAGGACCACTCGTAGATTTTTCTCATGATCATCTTTATTGATGGAGGCTATCAGAACATCATCTACATACTGGATAATGGTGGAAGGCAGAACAGGCAGTTGCCTGAGATGATTCTGTAGAGCCATGTGGTAAACAGTTGGGCTATTGTGAAAACCTTGCGATAGTCTAGTCCATGTGTACTGTTGTTGATTAACTGTAAAAGCAAACCATGGTTGTACTTGCTGAGCTAGTGGTACTGACCAGAAACCATTTGCCATATCAATGACTGAAAACCATTGAAGGTCAGGAGTTAAAGAGTTAAAGATTGTAGATGGATCTGCCACTAGAGGAGCTTTTCTGACAATGAATTGATTTGCTTTTCTGTAGTCAATAGTAAGGCGCCATGTGCCATTAGCCTTTTTTACAGGCCGTACAGGGCTGTTTGATGAACTGTGAATGCGCACTAAAATACCCCTTTCTTCAAGTTGTTCTATTATAGGTAGAATGCCTTGAATTGAAGTTTTATTAATAGGGTATTGTTTGGTACAAGGTGGAGCGGATCCCGTGAAAGTGACTGGTTCCATTTTCAAAAGGCCACAATCATTTTTGTCAATTGCCCAAATTGGATGATATTGTATTTCATCTTTTTTGATGTGCCTAATGGACCAGGTGATTTTTCCATTATTGAAACTCAGTGAAGAATTTAGTTGTATAAGATGTCCATACCTAGAAGTGCTTGTGTTAACGGACCTACCCATATTGATGCCATCAGTTGATATGGTCCAAATTCTAAAAGCAGTGGTTTAGTCTTCCGAAGAGTAATAGAATCTCCTCCTGCAGCAAACGCTTTAATTTTTCCTGCAGTTAGGGGAAAGAAAGCAGCATTCTGTTCAGGAACACAGGTAAGTTCAGCTCCAGTGTCAAATAAGAAATCGATATGAATACCTCCTACTCTTAGTGAAATATATAGTCCATCATTTTCTTGTTCCACGAATGCATATAGAGAAAAATGGAGAGAATCATCAAGAGTGGGGTTCAGTAGTTTTTTGAATTATCATACAGAGAACGTCTTTGAGCTGGAGGACAGCTGTTTAACATTTCATTCATAGCATTGTCGTCATCGTATACATCCCGACGAGGGTACGGCTCGTCCCTACGTGGGTAAGGCTTCTCCCTATGTGGAAATGGCTGGGAGGGTCTAGAATCCCTGTACGCAAGTCTGGGTTGGAACATAACCCTAGGTGCGTCTTGTTTGTGCGTGTTACATGATTGACCACGAGGTGGAAACGTATTGTAGTGAACATTGTCTACTTCATTATCATCTCTCGAATCCATCCGTTGTTTATGATAGCATGTTGCCATCCAGTGTCCTACTCTACCGCAGAAAAGACATTGTGGTATTTTCTTACGTGATTTTAATGGAGCAAGGGTACATGTTTGCCCTGACGCTTGTGGTGAAATTGTAGTTACTGCTGATATTCCTGCAGGCGCTGCAACAGCCGCCACTGGAGCAGCGGGTAACATATGCTGAATTGGAGCAAAAGGTACCATGGGCTGGATTTGAGCAATAGGCTGCATTTGAGCAGGTACCACAGGCTGCATTTGAACAGGTACTATAGGCTGCATTTGAACAGGTACTATAGGCTGCATTTGAACAGGTACTATAGGCTGCATTTGAGCAACTGCAGTGTTAAAGATTGCCTGGTTGTGCAGACCACAATCTATCTGAATGTATCAGTCAACTATGTCACGATATGTACCAGCTGTGGCCCAAGCCGGCAAAGCCAAATTCAAGGCAGCAGAAACCTCAGGTTTAACACCGGCTATAAAAGCCGTTTTAATTGGACCTAAAGTGCTTGTGTCCCACGTGTCAGTTTCATGTTCGAGTGTCATTCCTGAGTATTCCATCCAAGTATGTAAAAATCTTTCCTCGAAATCCTGAATATCTTCAGTATATTTTTGAATGCCAAATGTGATCTTAGACTAGTCGGTTCTCGGGGGCGAAATTTTAATAGCCAATTCTTGACTGCTAGCCAACCAGCTTCTAAATTTTGCAAATCACTTCCAAGGGCAACTTCTACCTCTGTACTAAGAGTTGCACTGACACGAGTGCCTACCATAATAGTCAGAATTTGTACTCCATCAAATGGGTGGAGATGGTAAATGGATTGTAATCTGTGAAGTTCATCCCATGTGGCCATACCACCCTTTTTAGGGTGTGGAAGATCTCTGGACCAACTGTCAATTTTTTCAGGGTCTGCTGGTTCATGAATCCAATGGTGATCAAATATGTTTTTAGTGACAGTTTCACCTTCCCCTTCTACTTTCTTGCTTCCAACTCTAATGCGTTTGTGTTTTAAAGGGGCTAGTTGAATTAATTTAGTATTTTGCATTGTAGGAATACTTGTTGCACCACTATCTTCATCTGATTCAACTGGCAAATGAATTTTAGATTTTAATTTAGTCCTGACACTTGATCTTGGCTGTGTAATTGCTGATTGGGCCACTGGGGCTGCTTGCTGAATTTGAGCTGTTTGTTCAGCTGCTTGTTGAGTCTGAGCTGTGCTTTTGTTTAAATTATGAGCTGCAAGACTG
This sequence comes from Scyliorhinus torazame, assembly GCF_047496885.1. Lineage (NCBI taxonomy): Eukaryota > Metazoa > Chordata > Chondrichthyes > Carcharhiniformes > Scyliorhinidae > Scyliorhinus > Scyliorhinus torazame. The sequence goes on from NC_092721.1 coordinate 90,586,413, forward strand.
TCTGTCAGGATCTTGCAGTGTCCTTTAGAATTGTTAATTTCTCTTTCTAAAACACATCTTTCTTCGATTAACTTGCAATTTTCAATTTCAGCTCGCTCAGTTTTTGTTTGCAATTGTTGGTATTTTGACTCCATTTCAAGAACTTTACGTTGCAATTCTCCAATTTGAAAAGTCTGTTGCTGGACTTTAAAGGATTTGTTTTCCAATCCTGTTCTAATTTCATCATAATGCTCAAGTTTGGATTTTGCATTTCGTAATTCCTCAACACCTGCAATTAGTTGATCTTTAGTGGACTTAAGCTCATGATCACTTTTATTTTTAATAGTTATTTCTTGCTGTCTGCGTAGCTGTCCCATAATTGCAAGGGACCATTTTGCACGTTCTTCACCGTGCAATCATGTGTATTTTCCCCATGCCCTCTTGATATTATCGAGGAACCACTGTCCTCTGGGGATATCACATTTTGATTCAATTTTTCTTGAGATTTCACATCATCCAAATTGTCTACGAATGAAAGATCCAAAATCTCCCAATATATCTTCAATAGCGACATCCGGTACAGCACTGCCTCCTTTGGACGTTGTGGAGAGTAGTTCTCTGCCGGTTAAAGGTTCTGAATCTATCTTAGGATTTGTTTCAGCCATAAATTCAACCTTTCACCTAATTTTTTTAGTCGGCGACTGTGTGTAATCTGTGTACACTACCATGACTATTCTTTCAGCCCCGTTTTATTTCATACCGGCATCTGATTGATTTAACACAGTCTATAAAAATGTCCTTTCCAGGGGTCGAAGCACTGATTGATGCGGCTTTAAGACTTTTAATGGGTGAATAAGATGTTTCTTACCCTAGTCTTACCTAGCTGTTTGTCCTTGGATCCTCTGTCCTCATGGGCCTCCTCCGATTCTTCCCGAAGGTTCCCGAACCTCTCCGATTTCGTCCAATCTCGCCGATTTCGTCTCAGATCTCCTCCCCTTTTCCGAACTACGCCAGTTATGAGATCTACCATGCGGATTTAGCAGCACTTTGCGATTACTAAAACTCAGTAGAAATTTGAGTTAAAACTTCTCAGGTGCAAATAAGAATCTGTTTTATTTGTCTCTATTGATTACAATTGAGAATCATTTAAATCTTATTCTGTAATAAGTCCAGCTAACAAAAGACTCAAGAGAAGCAATCTTGTAGACAATTTAATTTTCAAATAATACAGAAATGATTTTCTTGCTTACGGCAAACAGCTTGCAATAACTTCAAAAGTCAGAGTTGGAAAATGAAAGTATGAAAGATAGAGAGACAGCGAGTAAGCTAGATCAAAGTATAGATGATTCATGAAGTAAAAAATGGCCGTACGATCTACCACGGTTATACTAAATCACATCAGACTTTAGCCACCTAGCTATACCCCGATGTAATCCTAATTTGTTTGGGTTCGAATCAAATAAGTTTGATTTGACGTTCAGCCGCCTGTCATTAATAGGCAACATTAACTTAAAATGTATTCTTGTATGAGCTATGGAATGCGATTCGACTTCCTTATCGCATAAACTTGCTTGTTAGGGCAATGGTATCTATGCTGTTGCCATGGAGCTTGCCTTGTCCTTGGGTTACTTTATCTTTCAAATGTATTTGTTAGCTGCATAGGAATTCTGCTGTTCTGCATTCTGTTTGCAGCTATGTTCTGAAATGCTGAATGTGTGTTTTGAAATGACCTGAGGTTATGAGTGAGTTTTAAAATGGTATTTAATAGACTAGGGGCTTAATGCTAAATAACAATATTTTACCTATCACTTTTACCTATAGAAAATAGCTGGCTTCCACAGTGTCTCAGCTCAGAGCAGGCACCAGGATCCATAAACTGGCTGCTTCCCAGAGAAAGTCTACCCATCAACAGGTATGTCGTCGCTGTGCAAAAACAAGCCATTCAGAGGCTGGTTGCTGGACCAAGGATAGCCAATGCAAAAATTATAGCAGAATTGGCCACACAGCAAGTGCTTGCTGGAGTAAACCAGTTTGTCCAGAGAAGGACGTTCAAAGAAAAACAAAAAGGAAGAAACAAACCAAATTCAACCAAGAAAATTCACAATGTGTAAGAAAATAATAATAACAACAATGAAGACTCAGCACATCAATGATGAGGAATTGAAGTTAAATGTACTTTCAATTCAGGGTGAATCACATTGGTTCTGGGTAGTTCCAAACTATAAAAATGAAGGTTGACAAGGGTTGCCATCTCCTTAATTCCCGAGACCATCTATGAACAAAAATTGAATCACATACCATTAAAGTCATCCTGAGGGCCTACACCAAGGAAATAGTGCCTGTAAGAGAATACATTATAGTCAAAGTAGAGTTAAGTGGGTAAACTGCAGAGCTGCCACTCCATGTGACCTGAGGACGTTTTCAAGCTTTCTTTGGCTGCACCAAAGATAAAGTTAAATTGGAGTGCTGTGAACAGCTTGGTTGATTCAAAGGCAGATTTACAGACCATCTTAGAAAAATACAGCCGTGCATACGAATACACACAAGGGTCCATGGAAGGAGTACAAGTGTTATTAAATATCAAGCAAAACAGCCAGCCTAAGACTCTCAAGGCTGGAGCAGTACACTACGTCAGTAGTTCCCAGCCTTTTCAGTAACACAGCACACTTCAATAAAGCAAACAATTCCATGGCACACCCACCTTTTTTCAGTTGAATCGATTGCTCATAAACGTCACATTTACTTACATTTACTATGGTTATGGTCTCGGCGGAGAGGTTTTCAGCATACAATTGAAATTCAATGGATCAGAGAATAAGCAAAGTGGAGTAAAAAGCAACTTCCTGGGTTAGTGGGAAACCTGGGGCTGCTGGTGTGTACAGAGCTTTTTGATCCGGGGATGAATTGTTGAGAGGGTCACCCACAAATCTAGGGGATGGGTGGGAGAGGGGAGTGTCTCGGACATCTACAAAGAACTCATGGGGGTGGAGGAGACGCAGACCGAGGAGTTGAAGTGTAAGTGGGAGGAGAAGCTTGGTGGTAAGATGGAAGATGGCTTATGGGCGGACGCGTTGAGCAGAGTCAACGCGACTGCAACATGCGCCAGGCTCAGCTTGATCCAATTCAAGGTGGTCCACCGGGCCCACATGACAGTGGCCCGGATGAGTAGATTCTTTGGGGTAGAGGACAGGTGTGTAAAATGTGCGGGAGGACCAGCGAACCATGTTCACGTGTTCTGGGCGTATCCAAAACTTCGGGGATATTGGCAGGGGTTTGCGGACGTCATGTCCGGAGTTTTGAAAACTAGGGTGGCAATGAGTCCAGAGATGGCGATTTTTGGGGTGTCGGAAGACCCGGGAATCCAGGAGGAGAAAGAGGCAGATGTTCTGGCCTTTGCTTCCCTGGTAGCCCGGAGACGGATACTGCTAGCTTGGAGGGACTCAAAGCCCCCGAAGTCGGAGACCTGGCTGACTGACATGGCGAGCTTTCTCGGACTAGAGAAGATTAAGTTCGCCTTGAGAGGGTCACTGTTAGGGTTCGCCCGGACTTCTTCACGGAGAATTAATCGTCAGCAGGAGGGTGGTTAGGGTAGGGTAGAATAGGGGGTCAATTAGGCGGGTCTTGGCGGGATGGGAGTCTGTGATTGCACTATGTTCCTTGTTCTTCGTACATTGTTTTTATACTGTTGTTGTTTGTAATGCCCAAAATACCTCATTAAAATTGTTTATTAAAAAAAATATTTATGAGTCCAATTGACTGCGCATGCGCAGTTGAAAAAAGTCATTTTGGATTCAGATCGCTCTGCGCATGCGTTGTTTCACTCTCACCTGCAGGCCTGCACATTTTCCACGCTTCCTGGAGTGACGGCTTCTTTTTGAGCCAAGGAGACGCTGAGAGTATGTGGTTTTAAGGGTATAGTTGTGTCCAATGAGGTTCTTCACTCTGGTCGGTGTGTGGATGGAGGATTTATTGTCTTGCTTGTGGTTCCTGCCTCGGAAAATGGGTCTGCGCAGTCGAGTGTTCCGGGTCGCTGTCGTGCTGCGGTTTGTCTTCACAGGTCGGTGGAATCGCTCTGCGCGTTCCTCTTTGTCTCTTGATGTCAGCTTCTGTGATGAATCAGATGTATCCAGTCATAGTTTTCCACATCTATCGAGGGGAAGTAGACCTCAAACTTCTCTTGCAATGTTTTGAGGTATTGGAATGTGAGACAGTGCACCTTGAAAGCTGACAATGTTAGTGGAAACATCTCAAGTAAACCCCCTGTCACTGTCTCTTGCCAAAGGCCCAGTTTTGACATGAAACCTTGAGGTTTAACAGTGATGGTTAGGATCATCTTGCTCTTCCCCTGCATTTTAGCTCATTCAGATGGCTAAAGATGTCTGTGAGATAGGCAAGCTTAGCCCATCAGTAATTATCAGATAGTAACACTTTATCGGGCAGTTCATACATTGCTGAAAATTCTGTTGGTTCTCTCCGGAGCTCATGAACACAGGAGAGAACATTCCTTCCGCGATACCCATCGCACCTCCATGTGTAGCAGTAAACTCTGATGCTCGGCCCCCATCTCTGTACACAAGATAGTGAACAAATGTAATTTTAATGGCCTTGATTTTAAGTGATTCACAGTTTTCATGGTGTAGCGCACAATGACTTACGAGAGAGACGAGAAGTGATGAAGTCGATTCAGGCTTTATTAGGCGAGACTTGTCCCCAGCAGTTCAGCAACAGAATGAAGCGGCGGGGAGAAGCTCGGGTTCTTACACTCCGCCTTCAGGGCGGAGCCAGGAGTCAGCAGCCAACCAGGACCCAGGATCTGTCAGCCAATAGCATCACGGCTTCACAGTCCCACATGACCCCTAATACATACCACCACATTCACCCCTTGTTAAAAAGGAACCCGGCGGGGGGGTGGTTCGCATGGTGGTAGGGGTTTACAAGGCTGGTCCTGGGAGGAAAATTTTGGACATGTTACTACAGTTTTAGCCCTACACTGGGCTAGGTACAAAGTTTGTGAAACTATTTACAATATTAGTAAGAGAAAAAACATTTTTTTTGTTACAATACAACAACATTCTTGGTGTCACGCGGATGCCACAAGTCGAGCGGGCGGTCTGGTCTTCCTCGTCGATCGCCTCAGCCCCGGTGGTGGTGCAGGTGCTTGTTCAGGCGTTGTCGTCTCCGGGAGCATTTCGGTGTTCGTTCCTGTTTCACTCATGGGCGGGCACGGGAGGAGGACCGATCCTCCCGGGAAGGGGGCGGTCGCGGGGTGCGCCGGTGGTAGGGAGGGGATGATCGGTGTCGGGGGTGTGTGTGTGTTGCCGGCGGGCGCCAGGTCCCGCAGGGAGACCGTGTCCTGTCGGCCGTTGGGGTATGCCACGTAGGCGTACTGCGGGTTCGCGTGGAGAAGGTGAACCCTCTCGACCAACGGGTCCGATTTGTGCGCCCGCACATGTTTCCGGAGCAAGATGGGTCCTGGGGCCGCCAGCCAGGTCGGCAGTGACGTTCCGGAGGAGGACTTCCTGGGGAAGACAAGGAGGCGCTCATGAGGCGTTTGGTTAGTGGTGGTACACAGCAGCGACCGGATGGAGTGGAGAGCATCCGGGAGTACCTCCTGCCACCGGGAAACTGGGAGATCCCTGGACCATAGGGCCAGCAGGACGGTCTTCCAGACCGTGCCGTTCTCCCTCTCTACTTGCCCGTTCCCCCGGGGGTTGTAGCTGGTCGTCCTGCTCGAGGCTATGCCCTTGCTGAGCAGGAACTGGCGCAGCCTGTCACTCATGAAGGAGGACCCCCTGTCACAATGGATACATGCGGGGCAACCGAACAGTGCGAATATGGTGCCAAGGGCTTTAATGACTGTGGCCGCTGTCATGTCGGGGCAGGGGATGGCGAAGGGGAAACGAGAGTACTCGTCCACCACGTTCAGGAAGTATGCGTTGCGGTCGGTGGAGGGGAGGGGCCCTTTGAAATCCAGACTGAGGCGTTCAAAGGGGCGGGAAGCCTTGATCAGGTGCGCTCTATCCGGCCTGAAAAAGTGCGGTTTGCACTCTGCGCAGATGTGGCAGTTCCTGGTGACTGTACGGACCTCCTCCACAGAGTAGGGGAGGTTGCGGGACTTTATGAAATGGTAGAACCGAGTGACCCCCGGGTGGCAGAGGTCCTCGTGGAGGGCTTGGAGACGGTCTATTTGTGCGTTGGCACATGTGCCGTGGGATAGGGCATCGGAAGGCTCGTTCAGCTTTCCGGGACGGTACAAGATCTCGTAGTTGAAGGTGGAGAGCTCGATCCTCCACCTTAAGATCTTGTCATTTTTAATTTTGCCCCGCTGTGCATTATCGAACATGAAGGCTACCGACCGTTGGTCGGTGAGGAGAGTGAATCTCCTGCCGGCCAGGTAATGCCTCCAATGTCGCACAGCTTCCACTATGGCTTGGGCTTCCTTTTCCACTGAGGAGTGGCGGATTTCTGAGGCGTGGAGGGTTCGGGAGAAAAAGGCCACGGGTCTGCCCGCTTGGTTAAGGGTGGCTGCCAGAGCTACGTCGGATGCGTCGCTCTCGACCTGGAAGGGGAGGGACTCATCGATGGCGCGCATCGTGGCCTTTGCGATATCCGCTTTGATGCGGCTGAAGGCCTGGCGAGGCTCTGTCGACAGGGGGAAGGTAGTGGTCTGTATTAACGGGAGGGCCTTGTCTGCATACTGGGGGACCCACTGGGCGTAATATGAAAAGAACCCCAGGCAACGTTTCAGGGCTTTGGAGCAGTGGGGGAGGGGAAATTCAATAAGGGGGCGCATGCATTCGGGGTCGGGGTCTATTATCCCATTGCGCACTACGTAGCCCAGGATGGCCAACCGGTTTGTGCTAAAAACGCACTTTTCCTCGTTGTATGTGAGGTTCAGGGCGTTAGCGGTCTGGAGGAATTTCTGGAGGTTGGCGTTGTGGTCCTGCTGATCGTGGCCGCAGATGGTTACGTTGTCGAGATACGGGAACGTGGCCTGCAACCCGTGCTGGTCAACCATTCGGTCCACCTCCCGTTGGAAGACCGAGACCTCGTTCGTGACACCAAATGGGACCCTTAGGAAGTGGTATAGACGCCCGTCTGCCTCGAAGGCTGTGTACTTGCGGTCACCTGGGCGGATGAGGAGCTGGTGGTAGGCGGACTTGAGGTCCACGGTGGAGAAAACCTTATACTGGGCAATCCGATTTACCATGTCGGATATGCGGGGGAAGAGGGTACGCATCTAGCTGTGTGTACCTGTTGATGGTCTGGCTATAGTCTATGACCATCCTTTGCTTCTCCCCGGTCTTTACTACTACCACCTGGGCTCTCCAGGGACTATTGCTGGCCTGGATTATGCCTTCCTTCAGCAACCGCTAGACTTCAGACCGAATAAATACCCGGTCCTGGGCGCTGTACCGTCTGCTCCTAGTGGCGACGGGTTTGCAATCCGGGGTGAGGTTTGCAAACAAGGACGGCGTTCAACCTTGAGAGTTGCGAGGCCGCAGATAGTGAGTGGGGGTATTGGGCCGCCGAATTGAAATGTTAGGCTCTGCAGGTTACACTGGAAATCTAATCCCAGTAATGTGGGTGCGCAGAGTTGGGGAAGGACGTAGAGCCTGTAGTTCTTAAACTCCCTCCCTTGCACCGTTAGGTTCGCGATGCAGAACCCTTTGATCTCTACGGAGTGGGATCCTGCAGCTAGGGAAATCTTTTGCGTACTTGGATGGATGGTCAGAAAACAGCGTCTTACCGTGTCTGGGTGAATGAAACTTTCGGTGCTCCCGGAGTCAATCAAGCATGATGTCTCGTATCCGTTGATCAGCACCGTTGTTGTCGTCGCCTGGAGCGTCCGGGGCCGTGATTGATCCAGAATCACCGAAGCCAGTCGTGGTAGTAGTGTCGCGGCGTCTTCTTCGGACCCCGTGGAGCCGTCGATGCTGGGGTCCTTTGTTGTCATCCAAGATGATGGCGTCCATGAATCGCACGCGGCCGGGGGTGGACAAAATGGCCGCCCCCATGGATCGCACGTGGTCGGGGGTGGACAAAATGGCCGCCTCCATGAATCGCACGTGGCTGGGGGGGGGGTCACAAGATGGTGGCACCCATCCTCCCCTCGTGGTGCCCGGGACCCAAAATGGCGGCACCCGCGGGTCGCACATGGGGCGCTGGGGGGGTTGGGGAGCGTTCGGGTTATGCTGGGCTCGTTCTTCTCCGGGGATTGCGGCGACCCCCCGGGACCGGCACACAGCCGCGTAATGGCCTTTCTTGCCGCAGCTTTTACAAATAGCTGCGCGGGCCGGGCAGCGCTGCCGGGGGTGTTTCGCTTGCCCGCAGAAATAGCAGCGGGCCCCCCCGGGATGGTCTGGCACTTTAACCGCGCAAGCCTGTGAGGGGGGGGTTTGTCGCGACGGGGTCCACGGACCCACGGCTGCCGCGCGGTCGGGGCCGTAGGCGCGGGCGTTTTGCGAGGCCACATCCAGGGAAGCTGCAAGGGCCCGTGCCTCTGAGAGTCCTGACGACTCTCTTTCTAAAAGTCTTTGGCGGATTTGGGGAGAGTTCATACCTGCCACAAAAGCATCGCGAATTAGCATGTCCGTGTGTTCGATCGCGTTCACCGGCGGGCAGCTGCAGCCCCGTCCCAAAATTAGCAGCGCGGCATAGAATTCTTCTAGCGATTCTCCGGGACTTTGCCGTCTCGTTGCAAATTGGTAGCGTGCGTAGACCTGGTTCACGGGGCGAACGTAGATGCTCTTCAGTAATGCGAGCGCCGTCGGGAAATCCTCTGCGTCTTCTATGAGAGGGTAAATTTCCGGGCTTACCCTCGAATGCAGGACCTGCATTTTCTGGTCTTCTGTGATCCGGCCGGGGGGCCGTTCGGAGGTAGCCTTCAAAACATGCTTGCCAGTGTTTAAATACTGCTGCCGAGTTCGCTGCGTGGGGGCTGATCCGCAGGCATTCCAGGGCGATCCGGAGCTCCATAGTCTTTTAAGCTCGCTTAATAAATTGTAGCGCACAATGACTTACGAGAGAGACGAGAAGTGATGAAGTCGATTCAGGCTTTATTAAGCGAGACTTGTCCCCAGCAGTTCAGCAACAGAATGAAGCGGCGGGGAGAAGCTCGGGTTCTTATGCTCCGCCTTCAGGGTGGAGCCAGGAGTCAGCAGCCAACCAGGACCCGGGATCTGTCAGCCAATAGCATCACGGCTTCACAGTCCCACATGACCCCTAATACATACCACCACACATGGCTTGCTCTAAATACTGCAGCTAACGGTGCAGTGTTTTGACTACAAGAGCTTCACGGTGGAGGATTAATGTCAGAATGTTGCTGTTTCACCTTACTGACAAACCCTTTGACTTTCCCCATCATGGAGACTACTCCATCAGTGTGTGCCACAGCATATGGCCCACGTAAGTTTGTTTTCTTTTAAGCAAGTATCTGTTACCCAAAATATTTCCTCACCAGTCGCATGACTCGATAGCTCCTTACAAAGTAAAAAATCCTCCTGAATGGAGTCCCATCAACATACTGAACATTGGCCTGCAGCAGGCAGTGTCCGCTTATACTCATGGACTTGTCAATCTGCAAAGCAAACTTCCCACTCACTGCGGCTAACTCCTCTTGCACCACCTCCTCGAAATCAGCTGACATGTCATCAGTTCGCCATTTAACTGTAATACCAGAGAGTAACATTTTGTCGATCTCTTTTGCAGCATCAGCTCCTGAGATCACACCTACCATTTCTTTACATGCTGGCATAATTAAGGTTTTGGCAATGGTATGGGGCTTCTTTAGTTTTGTGACAAGCTCTGCCACCAGGTAGCTAGTTTGAGCTTATTCTGATACCTGCACACACGCCATCAGACGTTAGGTCTGTTTCATGTTTTGTTCTTTAAAATGTCTTTGTACATAAGAGCTGGATGTTTAGCCTGCAAACAACATTTTAACTTGCTTGGTACCATTGCAGCATTTGCCAACTTCTCTCTGCAGATGAGACATTCAGGCAAGATGCAAGTAGCACCCCTGTCCATGTAAACCCAAAGGCCAGATAGCTCTTGTTATATTGGGCTGGATTCTCTGCTGACGGGATTCTCCGTAGCGTCGGCAGTGCATCCACGCCCGGGGATTTCCCTGCGTCGTGGGGATGTGCACAATGGGAAATCCCATTGGCCGGCCGGCTGGTGGGACGGAGAATCCCAGTTCCGGCGAGAGCACACCGCACCAGAAAACTGATTGAATGTGCAGAGAAATTGTCTCTTTTAACAACAAATGTATCCATTTCTTCTTAAATCAGGGGATACAAAATAGATCATGCAAGGAAATGTGGATATGGTCAATTCAGCTGCGTCTGTTTGTTTATCTGGTTTTACTCAGTAAAAAAGCAGGTTCATTCAAGGCATTCAAAAGGGTGTTTGATGATTATTTGAACAGAAAGAATATGCAGACGTACAAAGAAAAGGCAGGGGAATGGCACTTGGAGTGAGCTGCAATGCTCATTTAGAGAGCTGTTGCTGAGATGATGGGCCAAATGGCCTCCTTCTGTGCAGGAGCAGGTCTGTAATTGTGTGATTGTGAACCTACTCTGCAGCTTCGGCCCGACCTCTGATTGTTTTCAGTATAGATATCAATGACAATTTCCACAGACTTCTCTCCCAACTAGGACAGTCATTTTCAAACTCAGGGCTGCGACCCGCAGATGATTCACCGGCGGATGTCGGGGCCATCGGTTGCGGCATCCCCGATCGCAGGAAGAAGTGTCCAATGGCTGCAACCGGCTTTCAGAATGATGGCTGTCTCGCATATGTGTGTCCCCTCCGCAGTGCACAAACCTGGAGCCCAGCAAGGCAGACCGCCTCTTTCTAACGCCAATGCGCTGACCGAAGAGAAGATTCTTTTTAAAAATCGATGGAGTCTTCTCTCCAGAAGCGGTAGCAGGGAGCAGGTCATGCGACTCATACACTGATGATGTCATGTGCTCTGGACTCGAGAGTTTCCGCCATTTTGTAATTGCCAGCGGTGCTGGTGTGAGCTCCGGAACCTCTGGTGAACAACCCATGAAAAAGGAGCTCAAATCAGGAACAAAGCACCATAATGATGATTTTTTTCGAGGTATGGGTTTATCAATTAGGCCACTGCAAATCAGGAATCAAAGCTCATGTGTGTTATATTCAGGGAAGTACTGGCAAATGAAAAATTAAAACCCTCAAAACTTCAAAGGCATTTTAGGACTAAGCATGGCGAGTTTGAGGATAAACCTCTTGAGTCGTTTCAAAGGGTGCGGTGAGATGAGATCTGAAATCTTCAGCTGACGTCCTTAGCAGAAATGTGACATTGAATGACAAAGCAAGTGAGATCGTGAGGACCAAGCAGGCTCACCTGTCATATTAAAGGTCAATGAAATTGGTGGGTCTCAAAGTTCGGGCAGCAGAGGTCTTGAAGGTCAACCAGCGTGGGTCGCAAAGGTCGGCTGACATGGGTCGCGAAGGCCAGCCGGCTTGGGACATGAAGGATGGCTGGTTGGTAAAAATGGGTCGCAAGCAAAGAGGTTTGAGAAACACTACTCAACAGACTCATGGGCAGAATTTTACACACCCTCGAGAGTAGAATGTTCTGCTTTTCCCTACAATGAGTTGTCTTTTTTTGCCTTGTTCACATTCTAACACTTCCCAGTTATGATGAAAGGCCACAACCTGAAATGTTAACTCTGTTTCTCTCGCTCCAACCATTCTGTCAGACCTGTTGTGCATTTTCCAGCAATTCCCATTTTTATTTCAGATTCGCAGCATCTGCAGTGTTTTGCTCTTGGACTTCCTCGTGGTTGAGGGGCAAGAAAACAAAGGACACAGGAACTCAAAGAAAGTTCAGATCACTTCTGCTCTGAATCTGAGGCACAACAGTGCTGGCATTGGGGATTATCTGGCAGATTCTGCAATGTGCACATACTAGCAATGGTGGGGCGGGGGGGGGGGGGGGGGGTGGGGGGAGGTCACTTTCTAAGTGCATCATCATGGAAATGGCCCTCAGTTACGTGCCGAGAGTAGTGTTGTTCCTAAATTATCCAGATTCTTGCATGTCTTTTGTCAAGCGTTTTTGAGTAGTTGCAAAGGCTGCACTCTTTCCATGACAAATTCACATTATCATTGCCTCTTTAATGTATTTTGATGCAACCCAACCACCCCCTCACCAACTCTAACAATCACCACTGAAAGCCTATTCATAATACTCTATTATAGCGTTTACCAGTGTGCAGGTGGAATGGGTCGGAATTTTCTCAGTTGTCATCAACCATTAAGTAGAAATGGGGTCTGGAATTATGATGCAAAATAGACAGTTCTCCAATTTCTTTAAAATGAAAATGTATGGCCCATGATTTTTCCACCAGGCTAGTTATCGGATAAAGTAAAATTAGATGAACTGAGGGTACAAGACTGCTGATTGCACATTAAAGGGAGCACAGGAGGAGGAAAGCTGCCAGTGCTAACTACTTTCAGAGCTCTCCAATTTCTAGCTTTGTATGTTGAAGTGCTTTTGCCCAGTTCACTGACAAGCCTCAATTAGGCCCCAGAAAATAATGAACTATAAATAAATGAACAACATTTATAGTGTTTGAGCTGGGATTGCTCTTTGTTTATCGTTGTGAAAATCCATATGTAGATGGAGGACCCCACAAGGATATTTCAGATAGTTGACTATCTAAAAGTGCTTTTAAAATGCAGTATTCTTACTGGAACACTAATTTTTGGAAACAGCATCACTTTATGTTTTAATTCTCACCTAAAGCTGACTTTGCTTTTGATGCAGCTTAATTTAATGATACAGATGATGTAAGGACTGGATCTAATCCTCCCGGAGCAGCACCAAGCGGTAGGCATCGGGGATCTGAGTCCATGGTGGGTAGCTGGATCGGATTATGTGGCGGCAAGCTGATAAATATGGGTGACGCAAGCTTACCGTTGGATCGCGTGGTTCGGGGCGGGGCATGCAACGGTTCTGATGTCAGGAAGCCCACATCATCTGATAGGGGTACAGCAGCTGGCACAATATTCAAAGGTTAGTCAGCTCGGTGTTAGAGCTGCAAATTATCTTGCAGGCTTTTTAAAGCTCTGCAGTTTATATCTCCAGATTTTGAATTTCTGTGGCTCCAGCACAAAGGACATTCCAAAGTCCAGGGAGATGATTCCTCCCTGCAAGATCATTCAGTGACATCAATAGGTTTAACTGAGGTCTGAGATGTCACAGTCCAGCCAGTGTGTCCCCTCCAGTGCTTGAGGATAGCATAGGGTGGCTGATCCCCGTGCTTCCACTACATCTCCTTTTCCTTGCACGCAGCCTCGTAAGTGTCCTCCACTTAGAGAGTCAGACCTGCGATACCACTTTAAGGGACGGCCCTCTGCAGCTCAGATGTGTGCTTCCCCTTTAAATTTTGGACCCAGTACTTCTGGGCTTTGAATTTCCTGCCTGAGGAGCCACCCCTCAGAATATCAGCTCAGCAAGTTTCTACACAGAGAAAATATCTCCAAGAAGATTAATCAGGTATCCTGTGACTCAGTCTCCTGGAAAGGACTCTCACAGTAAGTCATGGAAGCCACAAAGAAGTTGCCAACTTCCATTGGGTGCTTCAGTGATGACACAAGAAACACATGGGAGTTTCAGTAAATCTGGGAGGCAGGATTAAATTCCATCAAATCACATTGAAATTACATGCAAGTGGGCAATTAAGCATATCAATAAGCTTACTGCCACTAATGGGTGAGTTTCCCATTTTGGTACCTTCCCGCCATTTTCCCACTGCTAGGAATCTGGTGCGCTGCCTCTTGTGAAATGCCCCATGCCCATCCACCATTTTGCCTGCTCCATCGGACTCCACATAATTCAGCTCATGCTAAGGCAACAATCAGGCCCTAGACCATTCTGCAACCCTGGGTTCAAATAGTCCATTGTAAAGGGTATTTGGACTTCCGGGTGCGGCAATGACCAGCTAAGTCGCACGTTTCGGCAGCTCCTGGTGGAACGGACTTTTGGGCTCTTAATAGGAGCCCCAACGGCAATTTTAACGGCTAAAAACACTGTGTGGTAAACCAGAAGGGAATCCCCCCTGGATACGGATGGAAAAAGGAGGGGAAAGTGGCCGGATTGCGGTGGATCCCTGAGAGCAGCGGCAAGGAAGGCAAGCAAAAACCAAGATGGCGTGGGAAGGTGGTAGTTTAACATGGGGCCTTGAACAACAAGAGTTCTTGAAATGCTGTGTGGAAGAACTCAAAAAGGAAATGAAGAAGGAGCTGTTGGCCCCAATATTACAGGCAATCGAAGGGCTAAAGGATGAGCAAAAGACCCAGGAGCGGGAGCTTCGGGTCGTGAAGGCAAAGGCTGCCGAGAATGAGGACGACATACAGGGCCTGGTGGTGAAGACGGAGATGCACGAGGCACACCATAAACGATGTGTGGAAAGACTGGAGGTGCTGGAGAACAACGCGAGGAGGAATAACTTAAGGATTCTTGGTCTTCCTGAAGGTGCGGAGGGAGCGGACGTCGGGGCATATGTGAGCACGATGCTGCACTCGTTAGCGGGTCCGCTGGAGGTGGAGGGCGCATACCGAGTGATGGCGCGAGGACCGAGAGCAGGAGAAATTCCTAGAGCCATAGTGGTGAGATTCCTCCGTTTTAAGGATAGAGAGATGGTCCTTAGATGGGCAAAGAAAACTCGGAGCAGTAAGTGGGAGAACGCGGTGATCCGCGTATACCAAGACTGGAGTGCGGAGGTGGCGAGAAGGAGGGCGAGCTTTAATTGGGCCAAGGCGGTGCTTCACAAAAAGAAGATAAAATTCGGAATGCTGCAACCGGCAAGACTGTGGGTCACATACCAAGGGAGGCACCACTGCTTTGAGACGGCGGATGAGGCGTGGACTTTTATCGTGGAAGAAAAATTGGAATGAGCGGGTTATTAAAAAAGAACGTTTGAAACAAAGTGGTGGGGCGAGTATGGGGGGCGAAGAGGGGGGTAAAAAAAGGGGGAAAAGAGGAGTTTTATGTTATTAATCCTGCAATGTGGTAACTTTTCTCTCTTCCACAGGTGGTGGTGGGGGGAGGAAAGGAGGTGGAGGAGATGGGGCGTTGGCCATTGGGGGCGGGGCCAAGGGGGAAGCGCGGGCTTGGTTCCCGCGCTATGATAATCACGGCGGGAATAGGGAAGCAGGAAGAAGGGGGCGTCGCACGGTGCAAGCCGAGGTCACGGGGGGAAGCCGAGGTCGGCCAGAGTTTGCTGACTTCTGGGAGCAACATGGGGGGTGTAACTACGCTAGTGGGGGATCTAGCGGGGGGGGTGGGAGGGGGGAATTATTGGGTTGCTGCTGCTGGGGAGAGGGGGGAGCTGGTAGGGGGTGGGGTGGGCAGGGGGGCACCGCCTGGGGGGGACACAGCTGCGTGGGAACAGGGTGAGGAGCTGGAAAAAGGGGATAGCTAATCGACAAGGGGGGGGGGTAAAAAGCCCCCCAACCCGGCTGATCACGTGGAATGTGAGAGGGCTGAACGGGCCGATAAAGAGGGCACGGGTACTCGCACACCTTAAGAAACTTAAGGCAGACGTGGTTATGTTACAGGAGACGCACTTGAAACTGATAGACCAGGTTAGACTACGCAAAGGATGGGTGGGGCAGGCGTTTCATTCGGGGCTAGATGCGAAAAACAGGGGGGTGGCTATATTAGTGGGGAAGCGGGTAATGTTTGAGGCGAAGACTATAGTGGCGGATAACGGGGGCAGATACGTGATGGTGAGTGGCAAATTACAGGGGAAGACGGTGGTTTTGGTAAACGTATATGCCCCGAACTGGGATGATGCCAATTTTATGAGGCGTATGCTAGGACGCATCCCGGACCTAGAGGTGGGAAAGTTGGTAATGGGGGGAGATTTCAATACGGTGTTGGAACCAGGGCTGGACAGGTGGAGGTCCAGGACTGGAAGGAGGCCGGCAGCAGCCAAGGTGCTTAAAGATTTTATGGAGCAGATGGGAGGAGTAGACCCGTGGAGATTTAGCAGACCTAGGAGTAAGGAGTTTTCGTTTTTCTCCTATGTCCACAAAGTCTATTCGCGAATAGACTTTTTCGTTTTGGGAAGGGCGTTGATCCCGAAGGTGAGGGGAACGGAGTATACGGCTATAGCCATTTCGGATCACGCTCCACATTGGGTGGACTTGGAGATAGGGGAGGAAACAGAAGGGCGCCCACCCTGGAGAATGGACATGGGACTAATGGCAGATGAGGGGGTGTGTCTAAGGGTGAGGGGGTGCATTGAAAAGTACTTGGAACTCAATGATAATGGGGAGGTCCAGGTGGGAGTGGTCTGGGAGGTGCTGAAGGCAGTGGTTAGAGGGGAGCTGATATCAATAAGGGCACATAAAGGAAAGCAGGAGAGTAGGGAACGGGAGCGGTTGCTGCAAGAACTTCTGAGGGTGGACAGGCAATATGCGGAGGCACCGGAGGAGGGACTGTACAGGGATAGGCAAAGGTTACACGTAGAATTTGACTTGCTGACAACGGGTACTGCAGTGGAGGAAGGCACAGGGTGTACAGTACGAATATGGGGAGAAGGCGAGCAGGTTGCTGGCCCACCAATTGAGGAAAAGGGGAGCAGCGAGGGAAATAGGGGGAGTGAGGGATGAGGAAGGAGAGATGGAGCGGGGAGCGGAGAGAGTGAATGGAGTGTTCAAGGCATTTTATAAAAGATTATACGAAGCTCAACCCCCGGATGGGAGGGAGAGAATGATGGGCTTTCTGGACCGGCTGGAATTTCCTAAGGTGGAGGAGCAGGAGAGGGTGGGACTGGGAACACAGATCGAAATAGAGGAAGTAGTGAAAGGAATTAGGAGCATGCAGGCGGGGAAGGCTCCGGGACCGGATGGATTTCCAGTTGAATTTTATAGGAAGTATGTGGACTTGCTCGCCCCGCTACTGATGAGGACCTTTAATGAGGCAAAGGAAAGGGGACAGCTGCCCCCGACTATGTCTGAGGCAACGATATCGCTTCTCCTAAAGAAGGAAAAGGACCCACTGCAATGCGGGTCCTATAGACCTATTTCCCTCCTAAATGTAGACGCTAAGATTCTGGCCAAGGTAATGGCAATGAGGATAGAGGATTGTGTTCCGGGGGTGGTCCACGAGGACCAAACTGGGTTTGTGAAGGGGAGACAGCTGAATACGAATATACGGAGGCTGCTGGGGGTAATGATGATGCCCCCACCAGAGGGGGAAGCGGAGATAATGGTGGCGATGGATGCCGAGAAAGCATTTGATAGAGTGGAGTGGGATTATTTGTGGGAGGTGCTGAGGAGATTTGGTTTTGGAGATGAGTATGTTAGATGAGTACAGCTATTGTATAGGGCCCCGATGGCGAGTGTGGTCACGAATGGACGGGGATCTGCATACTTTCGACTCCATAGAGGGACAAGGCAGGGATGCCCTCTGTCCCCATTATTGTTTGCACTGGCGATTGAGCCCCTGGCAATAGCATTGAGGGGTTCCAGGAAGTGGAGGGGAGTACTCAGAAGAGGAGAAGAACACCGGGTATCTCTGTATGCGGATGATTTGTTGTTATATGTAGCGGACCCGGCGGAGGGGATGCCAGAGATAATGCGGACACTTCGGGAGTTTGGAGAATTCTCAGGATATAAACTGAACATGGGGAAAAGTGAGTTGTTTGTGGTGCATCCAGGGAAGCAGAGCAGAGAAATAGAGGACTTCCCGCTGAGGAAGGTAACGAGGGACTTTCGTTACTTGGGGATCCAGATAGCCAAGAATTGGGGTACATTGCATAGGTTAAATTTAACGCGGTTGGTGGATCAAATGGAGGAGGACTTCAAGAGATGGGACATGGTATCCCTGTCATTGGCAGGGAGGGTGCAGGCGGTTAAAATGGTAGTCCTCCCGAGATTCCTCTTTGTGTTTCAGTGCCTCCCGGTGGTGTTCACGAAGGCTTTTTTCAAAAGGATTGAAAAGAGTATCATGAGTTTTGTGTGGGCCGGGAAGACCCCGAGAGTGAGGAAGGGATTTTTACAGCGTAGTAGGGATAGGGGGGGGGCTGGCACTACCGAGCCTAAGTGAGTACTACTGGGCCGCCAATATCTGAATGGTGAGTAAGTGGAGGGGAGAAGAGGAGGGAGCGGCGTGGAAGAGATTGGAGAGGGCGTCCTGTAGGGGGACTAGCCTACAAGCTATGGTGACGGCCCCATTGCCATTCTCACCGAAGAAATACACCACAAGCCCGGTGGTGGTGGCTACGTTGAAAATTTGGGGACAGTGGAGACGGCATAGGGGAAAGACGGGAGCCTTGATGGGGTCCCCGATAAGAAATAATCATAGGTTTGCCCCGGGGAGAATGGATGGGGGATTTGGAATATGGCAAAGAGCAGGAGTAACACAATTGAAAGATCTGTTTGTGGATGGGAAGTTTGCAAGTCTGGGAGCGCTGACCGAGAAATATGGGTTGCCCCAAGGGAATGTATTCCGGTATATGCAACTGAGGGCTTTTGCGAGGCAACAGGTGAGGGAATTCCCGCAGCTCCCGACGCAGGAGGTGCAGGACAGAGTGATCTCAAAGACATGGGTGGGGGACGGTAAGGTGTCAGATATATATAGGGAAATGAGGGACGAGGGGGAGATTATGGTAGATGAGCTGAAAGGGAAATGGGAAGAAGAGCTGGGGGAGGAGATTGAGGAGGGGCTGTGGGCGGATGCCCTAAGTAGGGTAAACTCATCGTCCTCGTGTGCCAGGCTAAGCCTGATACAATTTAAGGTGTTACACAGGGCGCATATGACTGGAGCACGGCTCAGTAAATTTTTTGGGGTAGAGGATAGGTGTGCGAGATGCTCGAGAAGCCCAGCGAATCACACCCACATGTTCTGGGGGGTGGAGGAGGAACCAGAAGGACTCTCATGGTTGTTAATATATATGTATAATATGTATAGGTTGTTGCTATAGATAATTGTATATTGGACTGTCAAATCATATTTTTGGAGAATGTTTATCTGAGACAAGGCAGTTGCCATTTAGAGTTAGTTTTCGTTTTTTGTTATGTTTTATTTATTTTTTGTTTATAAAACAGGCCATTGTTATTTATACTGTTATATTACTGTGTAAAGGATACACAATGTACTGTGATGGTTGGCCAAAAATTTTCAATAAAATATATATTTTTTTTAAAAAGTAAAGGGTATTTGGAACTGGAAAACCTGTATCTGATCAACTATCTTAAGTAATAGAAATATTTATTTTGTATTTTGTCTCTGTACAATTCATTTCATCATTATTCCTTCATGATTACTGTTAAGTACCAGAGAATACATCCCTGCTGCTGAAGTGTCAGGTGATCTGTCGAGACGTCAGCAGTGAGTGTTTGCAATCACTCACACATGTTTTGGAGTTGTGAAAAATTGGCCAGATTCTGGGCGGGAGTGTTTGCGGTCTTAGCCAGGATAGTGGAGGAGGAGGTGGACCTGGACCCTTTGGTGGTGATATTTGGGGTTTCAGAGAAGCCGGAGCTCATGGCGAGAACAACAAAGAACAACAAACAAAGAAAAGTACAGCACAGGAACAGGCCCTTCGGCCCTCCAAGCCCGTGCCGACCATGCTGCCCGTCTTAACTAAAATCTTCTACACTTCCGCAGTCCATATCCCTCTATTCCCATCCTATTCATGTATTTGTCAAGATGCCCCTTAAACGCCACTATCGTCCATGCTTCCACCACCTCCTCCGGCAACAAGTTCCAGGCACCCACTACCCTCTGTGTAAAAGACTTGCCTCGTACATCTACTCTAAACCTTGCCCCTCGCACCTTAAACCTATGTCCCCTAGTAATTGACCCCTCTACCCTGGGGAAAAGCCTCTGACTATCCACTCTGTCTATGCCCCTCCTAATTTTGTAGACCTCTATCAGGTCGCCCCTCAACCTCCGTTGTTCCAGTGAGAACAAATCGAGTTTATTCAGCCGATGTTGTGGCCTTCGCCTCTCTGATTGCATGGCGGCGAATTTTGCTGGAGTGGCGGTCGGCATCGCCACCGGGGTAGCGGCTTGGTTGGGTGACCGGTACGACTTCCTGCGATTAGAGAAGATAAAGTATGAGTTAAGAGGCTCATCAGGGGGGTTTGAGAAAAGGTGGGGGATGTCTGTGACCGTGTTTGAGGAGCTGTTCGTCGCAGTGGGTTGGGGGAGGGGGGAGGAAGTGGGGGGGGGGGGGGGGCGAGGGTGAAAAAGGGGAAAAGTCTGCACAGACTATATAGTTGATTGTTGGGAAGTATGTTTCCCGGGGTGTTTATTTGCTGTAACCTGCTTTGATACATGTTTATAATAAATGCATTTTTTAAAAAACAGTGAGCGCAGGCTTCAGTTCTCCATCGTAGATTGTATGAGCAACACCCCTAATAAAAGTTCTCATTGTGAGGTAACAATCCAGAATGTGGGCACCTTTTCTCTTTGCAGCAAACTCAAAGATATAACAATTATTTAAACAATCTGAAAAAAAATCACAGTCATGAGAAGCATTTTTCCCAAGGGACATCCAATAGCTCAAAGGAAAGGATTCAACTCCATGAGATTCAGACTGCTGGATTTTATTTGGATGGGTATTTTCAGATCCTATTCATTGGAACTTTAGAACAACAATTCTTGTCATCAACCAGTCAGAGAGCTGAAATATAATGCTGTAATATTGATGTTATTATGTATGCTATTGGCATAAAAGACTTGGCAGTACTTGATCAGGCCATGGGAAACAAGAAAGGATTGAGGATGGTCAAGTGTGTAGATTAAAGGGTGAATTCCAAGAAGAACTACTGAGGACTTCCGGTGGCCACCATGGAGTGAGTGGTCGCACATCAGGTGGCTCCTGCCAGGGAATGGAGAATTTGGCCCTCTGCCTGCTTTATGGGAGTGTTGTAGATGAAGAAAATACTCCCAGTACAGAACAAGATATTCTCCTTCGGTGGGTAATGTAGAAGAGTTATTAATCAAGGAGTGTGCTGAACAAGGGCTACATTTTCGACAAGGGGTATGCATGTGTGTGGCACAGCAGAAGAAAAGATGGCAGAGGGACCTATGACATTGTTGCCCACACAGTGGTCGACGGAGCAGTTGGTCCAATTTCTCTCGGCCAAATTCGAAAAGCCTGGGCCAGCGGCTTCAGAGGATTTACTGAGAGAGTAGAACCGATTCGGGCTGCCCTGGAGAGAGTGAAACAGAGGTTGGAAATGCAGAATACAACACTCCAGAAGGTGGAGGAGATGGTGGCTGACCACGAAGATTGGATCGCCTCTTTGGAGGCAGAAATGCTGGTGATGGCGGAGGGGCAGAAAAAGTGGAAGGAGAAGGTCGAATACCATGGAATATGTGATGAGAATGTTCAGAAAGTTGATGGGGGTCACTGACCGCCTCCAGAAGTCGATTGGGCCCATCGATCATTGAGGAGGAGGTTGTGAGCTGGGGTGTTACCATTGGCAATCATCGTACTGCTCCATCAGTATTTGGACAGGGAAAGGATATTGGGGTGGGCAAAGGAGACTCGGAAATGTACCTGGGAAGGACATACGGTTCGCATCTACCCGGACTTGAGCACGGAGTTTGTGAAGAGAAGAGCCGAGTTCAACAAGGCCAAAGCTGCTCTCTTCAGGGGAAACTGTGGTTCGGGATCATAGAATTTACAGTGCAGAAGGAGGCCATTCGGTCTATCGAGTTTTCATCGGCCCTTGGAAAAAGCACCCTACTTAAACCCACACCTCCACCCTATCCCCATGACCCATTAACCCCGCCTAACCATTTTGGACATTAAGGGCAATTGATCATGGCCAATCCACCTAAGCTGCACATCTTTGGACTGTGGGAGGAAACTGGAGCACCTGGAGGAAACCCACGCAGACACGGGGAGAAGGTGCAGAGTCCGCACGACAGTTACCCAGCAGGGAATCGAACCTGGTGCTGTGAAGCAACAGTGCAAACCACTGTGCGACTATGCCACCCCTTGATGCACCTAGCTCATTTGTGGGTCACATATGGGGGAAAGGAGTGCTACTTCGACACGCCAGAGGAGACAAGTAACTTTTTAATAGACCAGGGACTGGGGGACGTTTGAGGACTTGAGATTTTGGGTGGGTTCACCTGCAAGACTGGACTGTGGAATTGTATTTGGGAGGGTGAGAGTTTGTATGTTCTCGTGTATTATTGCTCCCTATCATGTATTGGTTTTTTAAAAAATATATATATTTTATTGACATTTTTCAAACAGAGATTTTCCTTTTTTACAACATAAAGAAATATGCATTAAACGTTATTTAAATAATATATTAAACTAACAACAAATGAAAAAGAGATAAACAAAAAGCAAATATCAACAACTGGCAAAATAAAACACAGGATAATACCCCCCCCCCCCCCCCCCCCCCCCCGCGTGTTGCTGCTGCTGTCCTTTCTGTTTTTCCATTATCGTTCCACGAGATAGTCAAGGAACGGTTGCCACCGCCTGGTGAACCTCTGAGCCGATCCTCTTAACGCATATTTTATTCGCTCCAGTCTTATGAACCCTGCCATGTCGTTTATCCAGGCCTCCAAGCCCGGGGGCTTCGCTTCTTTCCACATAAGTAGAATCCTACGCCGGGCTACTAGGGACGCAAAGGCCAGAACGTCGGCCTCTTTCGCCTCCTGCACTCCCGGTTCTTCTGCAACCCCAAATATAGCTAACCCCCAGCTTGGTTTGACCCGGACCCCCACCACCTTTGAGACCACTCTTGCCACTCCCTCCCAGAACTCATGCAGTGCCGGACACGACCAGAATATGTGGGTGTGGTTCGCCGAGCTTCCCGAGCACCTCCCACACCTATCCTGCACCCCAAAAAACCTGCTCAGTCTTGCTCCCGTCATATGCGCCCTGTGTAGAACCTTAAATTGAATCAGGCTAAGCCTGGCACATGAGGACGAGGAATTTACCCTGCTTAGGGCATCTGCCCACAGCCCCTCCTCAATCTCTTCCCCCAGCTCCTCTTCCCATTTTCCCTTCAGCTCCTCTACCATCGTCTCCCCCTCGTCTCTCATCTCCCTGTATATTTCCACTTTACCTTCTCCAACCCATGCCCCCAAAATCACTCTATCCTGGATCCCTTGCGTCGGGAGTTGCGGAAATTCCCTCACCTGTTGCCTCGTAAATGCCCTCACTTGCATGTATCAGAAAGCATTCCCTGGTGGCAACTTATATTTTTCTTCCAATGCTCCCAAACTCGCAAACGTCCCGTCCACAAACAGGTCCTTCAGCTTCCTAATTCCTGCTCGCTGCCAACATTGAAATCCCCCATCTATCCTCCCCGGGACGAACCTGTGGTTATTCCTTATCGGGGACCACACCGAGGCACCCGTCACTCCCCTGTGTCGTCTCCACTGCCCCCAGATCTTCAAGGTCGCCAGCACCACTGGGTTTGTGGTGTACCTTTTCGGGGAGAACGGTAGCGGCGCCGTCGCCAGCGCTTTCAGGCTTGTTCCCTTACAGGACGCCATCTCCAGCCTTTTCCACGCCGCACCTTCCTCTTCCCTCATCCACTTACGGACCATCGACACATTGGCGGCCCAATAGTAGTCACTCAGACTCGGCAGTGCCAATCCCCCTCTGTCCCTACTGCGCTGCAGGAACCCCCTCTTTACCCTCGGGGTCTTTCCCGCCCATACAAAGCTCGTAATGCCCCTATCTATTTTTTTTTTTAAAGGCCTTAGTAATCAGGATGGGGAGGCACTGAAACATGAAAAGAAACCTCGGGAGGACCACCATCTTGACCGCCTGTACTCTGCCCGCCAATGACAGGGGCACCATATCCCACTTCTTAAAGTCCTCCTCCATCTGCTCTACCAGTTGCGTCAGGTTAAGTTTGTGTAGGGTTCCCCAGTTCCTGGCCACCTGAATCCCCAGGTATCGAAAATTCCCTGTCACTTTCCTCAGCGGCAAAGCATCTATCCCCCTGCCCTGTTCCCCGGGGTGCATCACAAAAAGTTCGCTCTTTCCCATATTTAATTTATATCCCGAGAACTCTCCAAACTCCCTGAGTATCTGCATTACCTCTGGCATCCCCTCTACTGGGTCCGCCACATATAGCAGTAAATCGTCTGCATATAGTGACACTCGATGTTCCTCTCCCCCTCTAAGCACCCCCCTCCACTTCTTAGAGTCCCTCAGCGCTATGGCCAATGGCTCAATTGCCAACGCGAACAGTAACGGGGACAGGGGGCACCCCTGTCTTGTACCCCTATGTAATCGGAAGTACCCCGATCTTTGCCTATTTGTAACAACGCTTGCCACCGGGGCCCCGTACAGGAGTCTAACCCATCTAATGAACCCCTCCCCGAACCCAAATCTCTTCAGCACCTCCCACAAATAGTCCCACTCCACTCTATCGAATGCCTTCTCTGCATTCATCGCCACCACTATCTCTGCCTCCCCCTCCGGTGGGGGCATCATCATCACCCCCAGCAACCTTCGTATATTGGCGTTCAATTGTCTCCCTTTAACAAACCCTGTCTGGTCGTCATGTACCACCCCTGGGACACAATCCTCTATCCTTGTCGCCATCACTTTGGCCAGCAGTTTGGCGTCTACGTTTAGGAGGGAGATGGGCCTGTATGACCTGTCATGATATTCAAACACACACATCATGATAGACACACCAACAGACAAATCAGAACACACACACCACCACAACCAATCACAGAAAGATATAAAAGCACAAACATGACACCTGGTGGTCAGTATTAGCTGGAGAGGAGGACCAGGACAGACCTGCTACACGAAACACTCAGGGAGACAGCACGTGCAGAGTATCCAGAACGAACTGTATTATAAGAGTTAAAATAAAATAGAGTTGTACCGCATACAACTGTGTTGGCTCATCTGTGCACCAGAGCACCCAACACCACATGGTACAGGAGTGGATCGATACCTGCCGGCATACCTCAGTGTACACAGACAACCAGCAGTGCCCAGGCAAAAATGATAGAGCTCCCGGTTCCGCAGCCGCTCCAGTGCTACGGCGATCTCCGCGAAAACTGGCGGCGATTCCGGCAAGTGTTCGAATTGTTCCTGGTGGCAGCTGAACTCCAAGACCTGGATGATAGCGAAAAAATTGAATTTCTCCTCACCATCGCCGGTGCAAGGGCAAGAGAAATATTCACAAGGTTCAGGTTCTTCAGGAGGCAGCAAAGGTACGATTACCAGGCAGTCCTGGACAAATTCTCCAAGTACTGTGAAGAAAACGCAATCCAATCGGCAAGTAAAGGTAAGAAAAGCGGCAGTACTCACCTCGTGGCTGGGATCCCGGAGCCCGAATTCCCAGAGGCCGAAATCCCGGGCCTGAGAGAGGGCTGGGTCGAGGTCGGCGGCCATCTTGCTAAAGGTATCACGCTAGCACAGTTGCGCGAGCAGTGCGCAGAACCGGAAGTATCGTTTGCGCATGCGCGAGATGCTGCGCATGCGCAGTCAAGAAAACGGCCATCGGTAAAGGAACAGCGATCTGAGCATGCGCAGTCGCTTCCTACGTGCTACATACCGAGCGTCAGGATGTCAGAGGCCCCAGACCGCACCAATTTAAAGGGGAAACGTCCCATATCCAATTTAAAAGGGAAACGTCCCAAATCAAAAAAACAAAAATCTGTTAAAGCTGTAAAACAACCTTCCCTCACCTGGAATGACAGCACATTGCCGCAAATTGACCCAGGAGATGAATTTGACCTCCGAAGAACCCTCCGACAAGCAGTTACCTACGCACAAGCCGATGATTCCGACCTCGAATACTTCGATGACGATCTTTACAGTGTTTCCGGACCTCGCGAGCCCAATGATAGCTCCGTGGTCCTATACGACTATGACTCGGACGAACCTTTCGTGTTGCACATTGGCGGCCCCCACATTGAATCCGACGCAGATGCGGATTCATTTTTCGGATTTGAGGATCTTCAATCCAGCAGATATGACGTCCCAACTTATCAGTACCGGATGATGCTGCAGCCTGACATTAACAGACAGGGAGCGCTGCAAGCACACGGAGAGTGCCCTGCTGCCACACAGAGCGTGGTCCACGTCCCGCTCAACATTCCCGACTCTATGAAAGAAGACATGCAAGACTCCAGAGCGCAGTCCTCGCATGAACCAGAAGTGACTCCAGTGTCACAAGCCTCCACAGCAAGGTCGTGGACAGACTCCACAATTGCAGAAACGCAAGACTCCAATGTGCGGTCCTTGCAGGAACAAGACCATGAGGGTCTAGCAACCTCTCCTGACCAACCAGCGGCAGACGATGCAAGTCTGCCATGCTCACGTGAACAGCAAGAAGGCTATAACAGCCTACCATGCTCCACTACACAGCAGCATGACCATGACGGTCTCTCATGCTACAATGAAGGGCACAGCGCTGAAGACTGTTCAAGCCCAACTGAAGACAAGCCAAAGGAATCGCCTCTTCCAAGCCCGAAGAAAAAAGGTTTATGCGCTGACCTTCAGGATCATTATAGCCGAACAGAGATTAATAATGCTGCACGGTCACAGAAGGATGCTGAGGATTTGCTAAAGAAATTAATTGAATGTTTAACTTGCAAGGAGCAGACTGAGAATTGCCAGTGTTTTAGTACGGATCGAAAAAATGGACAAGACATTGATCCTCAGGTAATGGAAATAACACAACCTGAATCATATCTACAGCAGGGACAAATGTCTCCCTTCAACACAACGCCGCAAAGTCCCAACTTCGGAGACCAGCAGTTAGTCAGTAATGACTCTTCAAACCTTGAGGGGAATGTTAATTGCATTGAACCTATACACACTCCACTGATAAATGAGCAGAACATTGGAGCAAGAATCCTGAGGACACCGACATCGAGTAGCCAGATAACGAATTTAAAACCCGCAGCAGTTTCAAGTGAACCAAGTGTGCTTTCCACTAATGGTGAAGATGCAGATAAGGTCGACCCGATTATCCATTGTACCACACTAACCCCAGTGATTAAGCAGTTATGTATGGGGAGTATAATGTGGGCAATTGAGAACAGTAAAAGAGAGACTGTGACCATGCCAGTCCCAGCAAAATCAGACCCAGAGACCATGAAGGCATGTACATTAGACAAAGATACATATGAGGTACCTGAGAAGAAAAGTGAAACGGAATGTTCTTTGGAAAATAGTACAATGTCGATAGAAACATTGGATCCTATATTCGAGACCATACATATGGGAGAATTTGGGGGTAATAAACAAGGTTCTGCAATGTCTGGGGAAGATTTAAAATTCCAAAGAAGAAAAGCCCAAATGAAGGACAACGGCAAGACAATGACAGTCCACCGACATGGTGTGCACCACCAGATGAAAACTCTGACAATTTACCCAACCCTAGTGAACAGCAAGCTGCTAATGAGGATCTATCCACGGGATGTGAGACGAGTGACGACAGCATCCCACTTCCCATGCAAAAGGTGCAAGGTGACAGACCTCGCCTAGTGCGTACCGAGGCACTCGACGATCACGGTGGGACCACTGACGCCTGCGGTGGTGGCGCACCGCTTCCACCCTCGATGGCTCGAGCCTCTCCACTGGTTGGTGCATTCCTGCATGTTCCGACTCCAGAAGTGCAGCTTCAGGGAATCTCGGCTGCCTCCAGTGAACCTGTTGGGACTCCGGATGGGGAGCATCGACGGAAGGCAGACCGGACTCCAGATGGGGAGCAGCCAAGCGCCGACTGTGATTCGCGCATGCCAGACCTTGCTCCGGACGGGCGGTGTCGCGGCCTCGGTGATGGCATGCTCAGGGTGACGGCGGATGCCACGGCGACAGGGAATGGATCGCGTGGCAGTCCCACTGGGTCGGCAGTGGCGACCAGCACCGGCGGTCCAAGACGGACACACCAATTCGCGCCATCGCCAGACGTTGATGCGAGCAACAATTCTCTCACCAAGGCGACATGCTTCGACGTTTCTCTGCGGAGTCGCCCTTCCGGCACAGCAGGTGGCCGGAACCAGCGTGCACGGTCTCGGCCAACTTCCACATCTGGCACAGTCATCGCCTTGCATGATATTAGTGATGGTGCTACTTCGATGGCAATGACCCATCAGCTACAAGATGCCGTCCACCACAAACATAAAAAGAAAAAAGACTCCACCTTGTTCCTGGCATGCAGGGCGGATGGATTGGTGCGTAGGCGCAATCAGCGAGCTTTGCGCCGCCTTCCACGCTCGCAACTGAACCATACGCACACGCCGGATCCTCCACTGGTTCCCAAGGATGACTTCGTGGAGATGCCACGGATCATGCCCATTCCATTGCCATCAGAACCAAACCACAGCCAAGGCAACACTAACAAAGATGCTGAATGTTATATTTGCACGAATGAAAAACCAACACTGCACGAAGTACAACAAATGGAACGATATCATCGCCTCCGACATTGTCGGGGGTAGTGTCCCCCTTTCCTTAGTCTCATTGAAGGTTCTCGCCAGAACCGGGTCCAGCAGGACCATATACTTCCTGTAAAATTCCACCGGGAACCCATCTGGTCCCGGGGCCTTCCCTGCTTGCATATTCCCAATTCCTTTGATCACCTCCTCCACCTCAATCTGCGCCCCAAGACCTGCCACCTCCTGCTCCTCCACCCTCGGGAACTCCAGCTGATCCAAAAAGTGTATCATTCCCTCTTTCCCCTCCGGGGGTTGGGACTTATACAGCCTCTCATAAAACGTCTTGAACACCTCGTTCACTTTCCCTGCTCTCTGCTCCATCTTTCCCGTTTCGTCCCTGACTCCTCCGATCTCTCTCGCCGCCCCCCCTCTTTTGAAGTTGTTGGGCCAGCAGCCGGCCCACCTTTTCCCCATATTCATATTGTATCCCTGTGCCTTCCTCCACTGTGTCTCCGCCTTTCCCGTGGTCAGCAGGTCAAACTCCGTCTGTAGTCTTCGTCTTTCCCTGTATAGCCCTTCATCTGGGGCCTCTGCATACTGCCTAGCCACCCTCAGAATTTCCCCAACCAATCTCTCTCTTTCTTTACCCTCTTGTTTCCCCTTGTGGGCTCTAATGGAAATCAGCTCTCCTCTAACCACCGCCTTCAGCGCTTCCCATACTACCCCCACCTGGACCTCCCCACCATCATTGACCTCCAGGTATCTTTCAACGCATCCCCTCACCCTTCCGCATACCCCCTCGTCCGCCAGTAGTCCCATGTCTAATCTCCAAAGTGGGCGCTGCTCCTTTTCCTCTCCTAGATCCAGATCCACCCAATGTGGGGCGTGATCTGAAACGACTATAGCCGAGTACTCCGTTCCTGCCACTTTCGGGATCAGCGCCCTTCCCAAGACAAAAAAGTCTATCCGGGAGTATACTTTATGGACGTGGAAGAAGGAAAACTCTTTCCCCATCGGACTAGCAAATCTCCACGGATCTACCCCTCCCATCTGCTCCATAAATCCCTTAAGCACCTTGGCCGCTGCCGGCCTTCTCCCGGTCCTGGATCTGGACCGGTCCAGTCCTGGGTCCAGTACGGTGTTAAAATCCCTCCCCCATTACCAAGCTTCCCGCCTCCAGGTCCGGGATACGTCCCAGCATTCGCTTCATGAATCCCGCGTCATCCCAGTTCGGGGCATATACGTTCACCAGCACCACCGCCTCACCTTGCAATCTGCCACTCACCATCACGTACCTGCCCCCACCGTCCACCACTATGGTCTTAGCCTCGGACGATACCCGTTTCCCCACCAGTATTGCCACCCCCCTGTTTTTCGCATCCAACCCTGAGTGGAATACCTGTCCCACCCATCCTTTCCTCAGTCTAACCTGATCCGCCAATTTCAGGTGCGTCTCCTGGAGCATAACCACGTCCGCCTTCAGTCTCTTTAAGTGAGCAAACACCCTTGCCCTCTTAATTGGCCCATTTAAACCTCTCACATTCCACGTAATCAGCCGGGTTGGGGGGCCATTTACCCCCCCCCCCCTCGTCGACTAGCCATCCCGTTTTTTAAGGCAGCTCCTCACCCAGGTCCCACGCACCCGTCTGTCCCCCAGACAGACGGCGCCATCCCGTCGCGACCACCTCGTCTCGTATCAGCTCCCCCTTACCCTCAGCAGCAGCAACCCAGTTAATCCCCCCCCTCCTCTCTCGCCCCCCCCCTCTCCCTCTCCCCCCCTCTCCCTCTCCCCCCCCCTCTCTCTCCTCTCCCCCCCCCTCTCCCCTCCCCCCCCCTCCCCCTCCCCCCCCCTCCCCCCCTCTCCCCCCCCTCCCCCCCCCTCTCTCCCCCCCCCTCCCCCCTCCTCTCCCCCCCCTCCCCCTCCCCTCTCCCCCCCCCCTCCTCCTCTCCCCCCCCCCTCCCCCTCCCCTCTCCCCCCCCCCTCCCCCCCCTCCCCCCCCCCTCCCCCCCCCCTCTCCCCCCCCCCCCATCTCCCCCCCCCATCTCCCCCCCCCCCCATCTCCCCCCCCCCCTCTCCCCCCCCCCCTCTCCCCCCCCCCTCTCTCCCCCCCCCCCTCTCCCCCCCCCATCTCCCCCCCTCCCCCCCCTCCCCCCCCTCCCCTCTCCCCCCCCCTCTCCCCCCCCCCCTCCTCCCCCCCCCTCCCCCCCCCCTCCCCTCCCCCCCCCCTCTCTCCCCCCCCCTCTCCCCCCCCCTCTCTCCCCCCCCCCCCTCTCTCCCCCCCCTCCCCCCCCCCTCCCCCCCCTCCCCCCCCCCTCTCCCCCCCCCCCTCTCTCCCCCCCCTCTCTCCCCCCCCCTCCTCTCCCCCCCCCTCTCCCCCCCCCCCTCTCCCCCCCCCCCTCTCTCCCCCCCCCCCCTCCTCCCCCCCCCCTCTCCCCCCCCCTCCCCCCCCCTCTCCCCTCCCCCCCCCTCTCCCCCCCCCCCTCTCCCCCCCCCTCTCTCCCCCCCCCCCCTCCCCCCCCCCTCCCCCCCTCTACCCCCCCCCTCTCCCCCCCCCCTCTCTCCCCCCCCCTCTCTCCCCCCCCCCTCCCCCCCCCTCTCCCCCCCCCCCTTCTCTCCCCCCCCCCTTCTCTCCCCCCCCTCCCTCTTCTCCCCCCCCCTCTCTATTCTCCCCCCCCCTCCCTCTTCTCCCCCCCCCCCTCCCTCTTCTCTCCCCCCACCCCCCTCCCTCTTCTCTCCCCCCACCCCCCCTCCCTCTTCTCTCCCCCCACCCCCCTCCCTCTTCTCTCCCCCCACCCCCCTCCCTCTTCTCTCCCCCCACCCCCCCTCCCACTTCTCTCCCCCCACCCCCCTCCCTCTTCTCTCCCCCCACCCCCCTCCCTCTTCTCTCCCCCCACCCCCCTCCCTCTTCTCTCCCCCCACCCCTCTCCCTCTTCTCTCCCCCCCCCCCTCCCTCTTCTCTCTCCCCCCCCCTCTTCTCTCTCCCCCCCCCTCCCTCTACTCTCTCCCCCCTCCCTCTACTCTCTCCCCCCCTCCCTCTACTCTCTCCCCCCCCCCCTCCCTCTACTCTCTCCCCCCCCCTCCCTCTTCTCTCTCCCACCCCCCCTCCTCCCTCTTCTCTCTCCCCCCCCTCCCTCTTCTCTCTCCCCCCCCTCCCTCTTCTCTCTCCCCCCCCCCTCCCCCTCTTCTCTCTCCCCCCCCCCTTCTCTCTCCCCCCCCCCTCCCTCTTCTCTCTCCCCCCCTCCCTCTTCTCTCTCCCCCCCCCCCTCCCTCTTTTCTCTCCCCCCCCCCCTCCCTCCCTCTTTTCTCTCCCCCCCCCTCCCTCCCTTCTCTCCCCCCCCCTCCCTCCCTTCTCTCCCCCCCCCCTCCCTCTTTTCTCTCCCCCCCCCCTCCCTCCCTCTTTCTCTCCCCCCCCCCCTCCCTCTTTTCTCTCCCCCCCCCCCCTCCCTCTTCTCTCTCACCCCCCCCTCCCTCTTTTCTCTCCCCCCCCCTCCCTCTTTTCTCTCCCCCCCCCCTCCCTCTTCTCTCTCCCCCCCCCTCCTCTTCTCTCTCCCACCCCCTCTTCTCTCTCCCCCCCCCTCCCTCTTCTCTCTCCCCCCCCCTCCCTCTTTTCTCTCCCCCCCCCTCCCTCTTTTCTCTCCCCCCCCCCTCCCTCTTCTCTCTCCCCCCCCCTCCCTCTTCTCTCTCCCCCCCCCCTCCCTCTTTCTCTCCCCCCCTCCCTCTTCTCTCTCCCCCCCCCTCCCTCTTCTCTCTCCCCCCCCTCCCTCTTTTCTCTCCCCCCCTCCCTCTTTTCTCTCCCCCCCCCCTCCCTCTTTTCTCTCCCCCCCCCTCTTCTCTCTCCCCCCCCCTCCCTCTTCTCTCTCCCCCCCCCCTCCCTCTTTTCTCTCCCCCCCCTCCCTCCCTCCCTCTTTTCTCTCCCCCCCCCCTCCCTCCTCCCTCTTTTCTCTCCCCCCCCCTCCCTCTTTTCTCTCCCCCCCCCCCCCTCCTCTTTTCTCTCCCCCCCCCTCCCTCTTTTCTCTCCCCCCCCCCTCCCTCTTTTCTCTCCCCCCCCCTCCCTCTTTTCTCTCCCCCCCCCCTCCCTCCCTCTTTTCTCTCCCCCCCCCCTCCCTCCCTCTTTTCTCTCCCCCCCCTCCCTCTTTTCTCTCCCCCCCCCCCTCCCTCTTTTCTCTCTCCCCCCCCCCCTCCCTCTTTTCTCTCCTCCCCCCCCCCTCCCTCTTTTCTCTCCTCCCCCCCTCCCTCTTTTCTCTCCCCCCCCCCCTCCCTCTTTTCTCTCCCCCCCCCTCCCTCTTTTCTCTCCTCCCCCCCCTCCCTCTTTTCTCTCCTCCCCCCCCCCCTCTTTTCTCTCCTCCCCCCCCCCTCCCTCTTTTCTCTCCTCCCCCCCCCCCCTCTTTTCTCTCCTCCCCCCCCCCTCCCTCCCCTCCCTCTTTTCTCCCCTCCCCCCCCCTCCCTCCCCTCCCTCTTTTCTCCCCCCCCTCCCTCTTTTCTCTCCCCCCCCCTCCCTATTTTCTCTTCCTCCCCCCCTCCCTCTTTTCTCTCCTCCCCCCCCTCCCTCCCTCTTTCTCTCCCCCCCCTCCCTCCCTCTTTTCTCTCCCCCCCCCCTCTTTTCTCTCCCCCCCCCCTCCCTCTTTTCTCTCCCCCCCCCCCCTCCCTCCCTCTTTTCTCTCCCCCCCCTCCCTCCCTCCTCCCTCTTTTCTCTCCCCCCCCCCTCCCTCTTTTCTCTCCCCCCCCCTCCCTCTTTTCTCTCCCCCCCCCCTCCCTCTTTTCTCTCCCCCCCCTCCCTCTTCTCTCTCCCCCCCCCTCCCTCTTTTCTCTCCCCCCCCTCCCTCTTTTCTCTCCCCCCCCCTCCCTCTTTTCTCTCCCCCCCCCTCTTCTCTCTCCCCCCCCCTCCCTCTTCTCTCTCCCCCCCCTCCCTCTTTCTCTCCCCCCCCTCCCTCCCTCCCTCTTTTCTCTCCCCCCCCCCCCTCCCTCCCTCCCTCTTTTCTCTCCCCCCCCCCTCCCTCTTTTCTCTCCCCCCCCCCCTCCCTCCCTCTTTTCTCTCCCCCCCCCCTCCCTCTTTTCTCTCCCCCCCCCCTCCCTCTTTTCTCTCCCCCCCCCCCTCCCTCTTTTCTCTCCCCCCCCCCTCCCTCCCTCTTTTCTCTCCCCCCCCTCCCTCCCTCTTTTCTCTCCCCCCCCCCTCCCTCTTTTCTCTCTCCCCCCCCCCCCTCCCTCTTTTCTCTCTCCCCCCCCCCCTCCCTCTTTCTCTCCTCCCCCCCCCCTCCCTCTTTTCTCTCCTCCCCCCCTCCCTCTTTTCTCTCCCCCCCCCTCCCTCTTTCTCTCCCCCCCCCCTCCCTCTTCTCTCTCCCCCCCCCTCCCTCTTCTCTCTCCCCCCCCCCTCTTCTCTCTCCCCCCCCCTCCCTCTTCTCTCTCCCCCCCCCCTCCCTCTTTTCTCTCCCCCCCCCTCCCTCTTTCTCTCCCCCCCCCTCCCTCTTCTCTCTCCCCCCCCCTCCCTCTTCTCTCTCCCCCCCCCTCCCTCTTTTCTCTCCCCCCCCTCCCTCTTCTCTCTCCCCCCCCCTCCCTCTTCTCTCTCCCCCCCCTCCCTCTTTTCTCTCCCCCCCCCCTCCCTCTTTTCTCTCCCCCCCCCCTCCCTCTTTTCTCTCCCCCCCCCCTCTTCTCTCTCCCCCCCCCCTCCCTCTTCTCTCTCCCCCCCCCCCTCCCTCTTTTCTCTCCCCCCCCTCCCTCCCTCCCTCTTTTCTCTCCCCCCCCCCCCTCCCTCCCTCCCTCTTTCTCTCCCCCCCCCTCCCTCTTTCTCTCCCCCCCCCCCCCCCCTCCCTCTTTTCTCTCCCCCCCCCTCCCTCTTTTCTCTCCCCCCCCCCTCCCTCTTTTCTCTCCCCCCCCCTCCCTCTTTCTCTCCCCCCCCCCTCCCTCCCTCTTTTCTCTCCCCCCCCCCTCCCTCCCTCTTTTCTCTCCCCCCCCTCCCTCTTTTCTCTCCCCCCCCCCCCTCCTCTTTCTCTCTCCCCCCCCCCCTCCCTCTTTTCTCTCCTCCCCCCCCCTCCCTCTTTTCTCTCCTCCCCCCCCCTCCCTCTTTTCTCTCCCCCCCCCCCCCTCCCTCTTTTCTCTCCCCCCCCCTCCCTCTTTTCTCTCCTCCCCCCCCCTCCCTCTTTCTCTCCTCCCCCCCCCCCTCTTTTCTCTCCTCCCCCCCCCCCTCCCTCTTTTCTCTCCTCCCCCCCCCCCTCTTTTCTCTCCTCCCCCCCCCCCTCCCTCCCCTCCCTCTTTTCTCCCCTCCCCCCCCCTCCCTCCCCTCCCTCTTTTCTCCCCCCCCTCCCTCTTTTCTCTCCCCCCCCCCTCCTATTTTCTCTTCCTCCCCCCCTCCCTCTTTTCTCTCCTCCCCCCCCTCCCTCCCTCTTTTCTCTCCCCCCCCTCCCTCCCTCTTTCTCTCTCCCCCCCCCCTCTTTCTCTCCCCCCCCCTCCCTCTTTCTCTCCCCCCCCCCCCTCCCTCCCTCTTTTCTCTCCCCCCCCTCCCTCCCTCCTCCCTCTTTCTCTCCCCCCCCCTCCCTCTTTTCTCTCCCCCCCCCCTCCCTCTTTCTCTCCCCCCCCCCCTCCCTCTTTTCTCTCCCCCCCCTCCCTCTTCTCTCTCCCCCCCCCTCCCTCTTTTCTCTCCCCCCCCTCCCTCTTTTCTCTCCCCCCCCCTCCCTCTTTTCTCTCCCCCCCCCTCTTCTCTCTCCCCCCCCCCTCCCTCTTCTCTCTCCCCCCCCCTCCCTCTTTTCTCTCCCCCCCCTCCCTCCCTCCCTCTTTTCTCTCCCCCCCCCCCTCCCTCCCTCCCTCTTTTCTCTCCCCCCCCCCCTCCCTCTTTCTCTCCCCCCCCCCCTCCCTCCCTCTTTTCTCTCCCCCCCCCCCTCCCTCTTTTCTCTCCCCCCCCCCTCCCTCTTTCTCTCCCCCCCCCCCTCCCTCTTTTCTCTCCCCCCCCCTCCCTCCCTCTTTTCTCTCCCCCCCCTCCCTCCCTCTTTTCTCTCCCCCCCCCTCCCTCTTTTCTCTCTCCCCCCCCCCCTCCCTCTTTTCTCTCTCCCCCCCCCCTCCCTCTTTTCTCTCCTCCCCCCCCCCCTCCCTCTTTTCTCTCCTCCCCCCCTCCCTCTTTCTCTCCCCCCCCCTCCCTCTTTTCTCTCCCCCCCCCCCTCCCTCTTTTCTCTCCTCCCCCCCCCCCTCCCTCTTTTCTCTCCTCCCCCCCCTCCCTCTTTTCTCTCCTCCCCCCCCTCCCTCTTTTCTCTTCTCCCCCCCCCCCTCCCTCTTTTCTCTCCTCCCCCCCCCCCTCCCTCCCCTCCCTCTTTTCTCCCCTCCCCCCCCCCCTCCCTCCCCTCCCTCTTTCTCCCCCCCCCTCCCTCTTTTCTCTCCCCCCCCCCTCCCTATTTTCTCTTCCCCCCCCCCCTCCCTCTTTCTCTCCTCCCCCCTCCCTCCCTCTTTTCTCTCCCCCCCCCTCCCTCTTTTCTCTCCCCCCCCCCCCTCCCTCTTTTCTCTCCCCCCCCCCTCCCTCTTTTCTCTCCCCCCCCCCCTCCCTCTTTTCTCTCCCCCCCCCCCTCCCTCCCTCCTCCCTCTTTTCTCTCCCCCCCCCTCCCTCTTTCTCTCCCCCCCCCTCCCTCTTTTCTCTCCCCCCCCTCCCTCTTTTCTCTCCCCCCCCCTCCCTCTTTTCTCTCCCCCCCCTCCCTCTTTTCTCTCCCCCCCCCTCTTTCTCTCCCCCCCCCCTCTTTCTCTCCCCCCCCCCCCCTCTTTTCTCTCCCCCCCCTCCCTCTTTCTCTCCCCCCCCCCCTCCCTCTTTCTCTCCCCCCCCCCTCCCTCTTTTCTCTCCCCCCCCCTCCCTCTTTTCTCTCCCCCCCCCTCCCTCTTTTCTCTCCCCCCCCCTCCCTCTTTTCTCTCCCCCCCCCTCCCTCTTTTCTCTCCCCCCCCCCTCCCTCTTTTCTCTCCCCCCCCCCCTCCCTCTTTTCTCTCCCCCCCCCTCCCTCTTTTCTCTCCCCCCCCCCCTCCCCTCCCTCTTTTCTCTCCCCCCCCCCTCCCTCTTTCTCTCCCCCCCCCCTCCCTCTTTTCTCTCCCCCCCCCCTCCCTCTTTTCTCTCCCCCCCCCTCCCCCCTCCCCCCCCCCCTCCCCCCTCCCCCCCCCTCCCCCCTCCCCCTCCCCCCTCCCCTCCCCCCTCCCCTCCCCCTCCCCCCCTCCCCCTCCCCCCTCCCCCTCCCCCCTCCCCCCTCCCCCTCTCCCCCCTCCCCCTCCCCCCCCCCTCCCCCCCCCTCCCTCCCCCTCCCCCCCCCCTCCCCCTCCCCCCCCCCCCCTCCCCCCCCCCCCTCCCCCTCCCCCCCCCCCCTCCCCCTCCCCCCCCCCCCCCCTCCCCCTCCCCCCTCCCCCCCCCCCCCTCCCCCTCCCCCCCTCCCCCTCCCCCTCCCCCCCCCTCCCCCCCCCCCCTCCCCCCCCTCCCCCCCCCCCTCCCCCCCCTCCCCCCCCCCCTCCCCCCTCCCCCCCCCCTCCCCGCTCCCCCCCCTCCCCCCCCCCCCTCCTCCCCCCCCTCCCCCCTCCCCCCTCCCCCCTCCCCCCCCCCCTCCCCCCTCCCCCCTCCCCCCCCTCCCCCCCCCTCCCCTCCCCCCTCCCCCCTCCCCCCTCCCCCCCCCCCTCCCCCCTCCCCCCCCTCCCCCCCCCCTCCCCCTCCCCCCCTCCCCCCCCCCCCTCCCCCCCCTCCCCCCCCCTCCCCCCTCCCCCCCCCCTCCCCCCTCCCCCCCTCCCCCCTCTCCCCCCCTCCCCCCCTCCCTCCCCTCCCCCTCCCCCCTCCCCCCTCCCCCCTCCCCCCTCCCCCCCTCCCCCCCCCCCCCCTCCCCCCCTCCCCCCTCCCCCCCCCCCCTCCCCCCCTCCCCCCCCCCCCCTCCCCCCTCCCCCCTCCCCCCCCCCCCTCACTCCCCCCCCCCTCTCTCCCCCCCCCCCTCCTCTCCCCCCCCTCTCCCCCCCTCCCCCCCCCTCTCCCCTCCCCCCCCCCCTCTCCCCCCCCCCTCTCCCCCCCCCTCTCTCCCCCCCCCCCCCTCCCCCCCCTCCCCCCCCCCCTCCCCCCCTCTACCCCCCCCCCTCTCCCCCCCCCCCTCTCTCCCCCCCCCTCTCTCCCCCCCCCTCCCCCCCCCCTCTCCCCCCCCCCTTCTCTCCCCCCCCCCCTTCTCTCCCCCCCCCTCCCTCTTCTCCCCCCCCCTCTCTATTCTCCCCCCCCCCTCCCTCTTCTCCCCCCCCCCTCCCTCTTCTCTCCCCCCACCCCCCTCCCTCTTCTCTCCCCCCACCCCCCTCCCTCTTCTCTCCCCCCACCCCCCTCCCTCTTCTCTCCCCCCACCCCCCTCCCTCTTCTCTCCCCCCACCCCCCTCCCTCTTCTCTCCCCCCACCCCCCTCCCTCTTCTCTCCCCCCACCCCCCTCCCTCTTCTCTCCCCCCACCCCCCTCCCTCTTCTCTCCCCCCACCCCTCTCCCTCTTCTCTCCCCCCCCCTCCCTCTTCTCTCTCCCCCCCCCTCTTCTCTCTCCCCCCCCCCTCCCTCTACTCTCTCCCCCCTCCCTCTACTCTCTCCCCCCCTCCCTCTACTCTCTCCCCCCCCCCTCCCTCTACTCTCTCCCCCCCCCTCCCCTCTCTCTCCCCCCCCCCCCTCCTCCCTCTTCTCTCTCCCCCCCCTCCCTCTTCTCTCTCCCCCCCCCTCCCTCTCTCTCTCCCGCCCCCCCTCCCCCTCTTCTCTCTCCCCCCCCCCCTTCTCTCTCCCCCCCCCCTCCCTCTTCTCTCTCCCCCCCCCTCCCTCTTCTCTCTCCCCCCCCCCTCCCTCTTTCTCTCCCCCCCCCCTCCCTCCCTCTTTCTCTCCCCCCCCTCCCTCCCTTCTCTCCCCCCCCCCCTCCCTCCCTTCTCTCCCCCCCCCCCTCCCTCTTTCTCTCCCCCCCCCCTCCCTCCCTCTTTTCTCTCCCCCCCCCCCCTCCCTCTTTTCTCTCCCCCCCCCCTCCCTCTTCTCTCTCACCCCCCCCTCCCTCTTTTCTCTCCCCCCCCCCCTCCCTCTTTTCTCTCCCCCCCCCCTCCCTCTTCTCTCTCCCCCCCCCCTCCCTCTTCTCTCTCCCCCCCCCCCTCTTCTCTCTCCCCCCCCCTCCCTCTTCTCTCACCCCCCCCCTCCCTCTTTCTCTCCCCCCCCCCTCCCTCTTTCTCTCCCCCCCCCTCCCTCTTCTCTCTCCCCCCCCCCCCTCTTCTCTCTCCCCCCCCCTCCCTCTTTTCTCTCCCCCCCCTCCCTCTTCTCTCTCCCCCCCCTCCCTCTTCTCTCTCCCCCCCCCTCCCTCTTTTCTCTCCCCCCCCTCCCTCTTTTCTCTCCCCCCCCCCCTCCCTCTTTTCTCTCCCCCCCCCCTCTTCTCTCTCCCCCCCCCTCCCTCTTCTCTCTCCCCCCCCCCTCCCTCTTTTCTCTCCCCCCCCTCCCTCCCTCCCTCTTTCTCTCCCCCCCCCCCTCCCTCCCTCCCTCTTTCTCTCCCCCCCCCTCCCTCTTTCTCTCCCCCCCCCCCCCCTCCCTCTTTTCTCTCCCCCCCCCCTCCCTCTTTTCTCTCCCCCCCCCCTCCCTCTTTTCTCTCCCCCCCCCTCCCTCTTTTCTCTCCCCCCCCCCCCCTCCCTCTTTTCCTCTCCCCCCCCCCCTCCCTCCCTCTTTTCTCTCCCCCCCCCTCCCTCTTTTCTCTCCCCCCCCCCCTCCCTCTTTTCTCTCTCCCCCCCCCCTCCCTCTTTTCTCTCCTCCCCCCCCCTCCCTCTTTCTCTCCTCCCCCCCCCTCCCTCTTTTCTCTCCCCCCCCCCTCCCTCTTTTCTCTCCCCCCCCCTCCCTCTTTTCTCTCCTCCCCCCCCTCCCTCTTTTCTCTCCTCCCCCCCCCCCTCTTTTCTCTCCTCCCCCCCCCCTCCCTCTTTTCTCTCCTCCCCCCCCCCTCTTTCTCTCCTCCCCCCCCCTCCCTCCCCTCCCTCTTTTCTCCCCTCCCCCCCCCCTCCCTCCCCTCCCTCTTTTCTCCCCCCCCTCCCTCTTTTCTCTCCCCCCCCTCCCTATTTTCTCTTCCTCCCCCCCTCCCTCTTTTCTCTCCTCCCCCCCCTCCCTCCCTCTTTCTCTCCCCCCCCTCCCTCCCTCTTTCTCTCCCCCCCCCCTCTTTTCTCTCCCCCCCCCTCCCTCTTTTCTCTCCCCCCCCCCCCTCCCTCCCTCTTTCTCTCCCCCCCCCCTCCTCCCTCCTCCCTCTTTTCTCTCCCCCCCCCCCTCCCTCTTTTCTCTCCCCCCCCCCTCCCTCTTTCTCTCCCCCCCCCCTCCCTCTTTCTCTCCCCCCCCTCCCTCTTCTCTCTCCCCCCCCCCTCCCTCTTTTCTCTCCCCCCCCTCCCTCTTTTCTCTCCCCCCCCCCTCCCTCTTTTCTCTCCCCCCCCCTCTTCTCTCTCCCCCCCCCTCCCTCTTCTCTCTCCCCCCCCTCCCTCTTTCTCTCCCCCCCCTCCCTCCCTCCCTCTTTTCTCTCCCCCCCCCCTCCCTCCCTCCCTCTTTTCTCTCCCCCCCCCCCTCCCTCTTTTCTCTCCCCCCCCCCCCTCCCTCCCTCTTTTCTCTCCCCCCCCCCTCCCTCTTTCTCTCCCCCCCCCTCCCTCTTTCTCTCCCCCCCCCTCCCTCTTTCTCTCCCCCCCCCCTCCCTCCCTCTTTCTCTCCCCCCCCCCTCCCTCCCTCTTTCTCTCCCCCCCCCCTCCCTCTTTTCTCTCTCCCCCCCCCCCCTCCCTCTTTCTCTCTCCCCCCCCCCTCCCTCTTTTCTCTCCTCCCCCCCCCCTCCCTCTTTTCTCTCCTCCCCCCCTCCCTCTTTCTCTCCCCCCCCCCCTCCCTCTTTTCTCTCCCCCCCCCCCTCCCTCTTTCTCTCCTCCCCCCCCCTCCCTCTTTTCTCTCCTCCCCCCCCCTCCCTCTTTCTCTCCTCCCCCCCCCTCCCTCTTTTCTCTTCTCCCCCCCCCCTCCCTCTTTTCTCTCCTCCCCCCCCCCTCCCTCCCCTCCCTCTTTCTCCCCACCCCCCCCCCTCCCTCCCCTCCCTCTTTTCTCCCCCCCCCTCCCTCTTTTCTCTCCCCCCCCCCTCCCTATTTCTCTTCCCCCCCCCCTCCCTCTTTTCTCTCCTCCCCCCCTCCCTCCCTCTTTTCTCTCCCCCCCCCTCCCTCCCTCTTTCTCTCCCCCCCCCCCCTCCCTCTTTCTCTCCCCCCCCCCTCCCTCTTTCTCTCCCCCCCCCCTCCCTCTTTCTCTCCCCCCCCCCTCCCTCCCTCCTCCCTCTTTCTCTCCCCCCCCTCCCTCTTTTCTCTCCCCCCCCCTCCCTCTTTTCTCTCCCCCCCCTCCCTCTTTTCTCTCCCCCCCCCTCCCTCTTTCTCTCCCCCCCTCCCTCTTTTCTCTCCCCCCCCCTCTTTTCTCTCCCCCCCCCCTCTTTCTCTCCCCCCCCCCCCCTCTTTCTCTCCCCCCCCCTCCCTCTTTTCTCTCCCCCCCCCCCTCCCTCTTTTCTCTCCCCCCCCCTCCCTCTTTCTCTCCCCCCCCCTCCCTCTTTCTCTCCCCCCCCCCTCCCTCTTTTCTCCCCCCCCCCTCCCTCTTTTCTCTCCCCGCCCCTCCCTCTTTCTCTCCCCCCCCCCCTCCCTCTTTTCTCTCCCCCCCCCCTCCCTCTTTCTCTCCCCCCCCCTCCCTCTTTTCTCTCCCCCCCCCCTCCCCTCCCTCTTTTCTCTCCCCCCCCCCTCCCTCTTTCTCTCCCCCCCCCTCCCTCTTTCTCTCCCCCCCCCTCCCCCCTCCCCCCCCCCTCCCCCCTCCCTCCCCCCCCCCCTCCCCCCTCCCCCTCCCCCACCCCCTCCCCCCTCCCCCCTCCCCCCTCCCCCCTCCCCCTCTCCCCCCTCCCCCCTCCCCCTCCCCCCCCCCCTCCCCCTCCCCCCCCCCTCCCCCCCCCTCCCTCCCCCTCCCCCCCCCTCCCCCTCCCCCCCCCCTCCCCCCCCCCCCTCCCCCCCCCCCCTCCCCTCCCCCCTCCCCCCCCCCCTCCCCTCCCCCTCCCCTCCCCCCTCCCCCCCCCCCTCCCCCTCCCCCCCCCCCTCCCCCCCCCCTCCCCCCCCCCCTCCCCCTCCCCCTCCCCCCCCCTCCCCCTCCCCCTCCCCCCCCCCCTCCCCCTCCCCCCCCCCTCCCCCTCCCCCCCCCCCCCCCTCCCCCCCCCCCCCCTCCCCCCCCCCCCCTCCCCCTCCCCCCTCCCCCCCCCCCCTCCCCCCCCCCCTCCCCCTCCCCCCCTCCCCCTCCCCCCCTCCCCCTCCCCCCCCTCCCCCTCCCCCCCCTCCCCCTCCCCCCCCTCCCCCCCCTCCCCCCCCCCTCCCCCCCCCCCTCCCCCCTCCCCCCCCCCTCCCCCCCCCCCTCCCCCCCTCCCCCCCCTCCCCCCCCCTCCTCCCCCCCTCCCCCCTCCCCCCTCCCTCCTCCCCCCCTCCCCTCCCCCCTCCCCCCCTCCCCCCCTCCCCTCCCCCCCTCCCCCCCCCCCCTCCCCCCCCCCCTCCCCCCTCCCCCCCTCCCCCCCCCCTCCCCCCCTCCCCCCCCCTCCCCCCCTCCCCCCCCTCCCCCCCTCTCCCCCCTCCCCCCCTCCCTCCCCCCCTCCTCCCCTCCTCCCCCCCCCCCCCTCCCCCCTCCCTCCCCCTCCCCCCCCTCCCCCCCCCTCCCCCCTCCCCCCCTCCCCCCCCCCCTC
The DNA here is from genome assembly GCF_047496885.1 of Scyliorhinus torazame. NCBI lineage: Eukaryota > Metazoa > Chordata > Chondrichthyes > Carcharhiniformes > Scyliorhinidae > Scyliorhinus > Scyliorhinus torazame. The sequence continues at coordinate 90,628,467 of NC_092721.1, forward strand.
CCTCCCCCCTCCTCCCTCCCCCCCCCTCCCCCCTCCCCCCCCCTCCCCCCCCTCCCCCCCCTCCCCCTCCCCCCCCCCCCCCCCCCCTCCCCCCTCCCCCCCCCCCTCCCCCCCCCCCCTCCCCTCCCCCCTCCCCCCCCCCCTCCCCCCTCCCCCCCCCCCTCCCCCCCCCCCCCTCCCCTCCCCCCTCCCCTCCCCCCCCCCCCCCTCCCCCCCCCTCCCCCCCCTCCCCCCTCCCCCCCCCCCCCCTCCCCCCTCCCCCCCCCCCCCCCCCCCCTCCCCCCCCTCCCCCCTCCCCCCCCCCCCCCCCCCCCCTCCCCCCCCCTCCCCCCCCCCTCCCCCCCCCCCCCCCCCTCCCCCCCCCTCCCCCCCCCCCCTCCCCCCCCTCCCCCCCCCTCCCCCCCCCCCCTCCCCCCCCCCCCCTCCCCCTTCCCCTCCCCCTCCCCCCTCCCCCTCCCCCCCCCCCTCCCCCCTCCCCCTCCCCCCCCCCCCTCCCCCCTCCCCCTCCCCCCCCCCCTCCCCCCTCCCCCTCCCCCCCCCCCTCCCCCCTCCCCCTCCCCCCCCCCCTCCCCCCTCCCTCCCCCCTCCCCCTCCCCCTCTCCCCCCCCCTCCCCCCTCCCCCTCTCCCCCCCCTCCCCCCTCCCCCTCTCCCCCCCCTCCCCCCTCCCCCTCTCCCCCCCCTCCCCCCTCCCCCTCTCCCCCCCCCCCTCCCCCCCCTTAGGGCTTTCTCGTCGTGCCTTCTAAACAATACTGCCTCCTCGGGTGGGGGGCCCTCATTGTCGAGCACTCAGTGCCCGATCAAAGCATCCAGTATCAGGATGGAGGGGGGAGGAGTGGGGGGAGGGGCTTAAAGCCAAGCCCTTGACCTTGCCTCTGAACTTCCTATCCTGTGATCCCCACCCAGCAACAGTGTAATGTGAGTATCCCTTTAAGAAATGGTTAGTCTCTTATCATGTGACATGTAGCACATTGGGCTATGGCTGTGAGGTGAGAGTGGGTTTTACTTTCAGTTTGACTGCTGTGGACTACAGAAAGAAATAAGTGTTTTGCCTGTTTCTCTCTGTTTTCATTTTAAAAGTTGTTTTCATTTTAAAAGTTGTTCCAGTAAAAAGCAGATTGGGTGCGGTTACCTACCTTGTTAATTTTAAAGATATAGTTGCTTTTCGGAAGGAGTTTGAATCTGCTGTTTGGAACTGAATCAGAATTTAAGGAAAAAGACGAGTCCCATTCAAGTGTGAATACAGTGGGCTGGGCCACACCCTTGAAAAGGGGTTTTGGTTTAATTGGATTTTGTTATTGAATTGGAACAGCTAAGGGGGAATTCATTAAGTGTTATACATTGATTACTGTAGCTGGGTGGTGTCTTTATATTTGTAATTGATAAAAATTCTTCCTCTGTTTATATTTACATATATATATATATATATATATATATATGAACTACATTCTTAGAATAAACCTTGTTTTGATTTAAAGTGTCTGGGAAGACTGATGAATCACACCTGAAGGGAAGGCTCTTGTGCTCATCCTAGCCAAATTGAACATAA